>NW_027466957.1:292500-312500 GCF_046128005.1 Genypterus blacodes
AAATAAATGATTGCAGTAGCGGAAAAGCAGGCAGACAGGGAGGGCAACAAAATGAGCAGAGGGACAGAGTAAGGTAAAATAATAACAAGTAATAAGATGTTGCACGACACGGTATGAGGTACACATGTCGACACATAGAGAGATACAGTAGACAAATAGAGCAAAATGAGAGCGAGAGCGCGTGCGGGAGAGAGAGAGAGAGCTTCAAAGGCAGAACAGGGTGACTCAGTCATAAACTAACACTCTCAGTCAGGATAGAGGCATGCCAGGGCAGAGAGGAGAGAAGAGAGGAGAGGAGAGGAGGGAGGGAGGGAGGGAGGGAGGGAGGGGATGAAGAGTCAGAGGGAGCTGAGGGAACATGATGAGTGGAGAGGAGGGAGGAGAAAAGGAATTAATGATGAGTTTCAGCTCTTCTTTTATGCCCGTCCTCATGTAAAATACTCTGATAGGAAATCTGTCTTCTGTGTGTTGTTGCAGCCAGCATTAGTTGCCCGTATGGGATGACACTTTGTTGTGGTGTGGTTGAAGGAAAGTGTGCTAGTGTGTCGTACTTGACTGCACTGTTCAGAAATGTTAATTCATCGATAAGGGAATTTCACAACAGAAGCTTTTTTTTCCTTTTTCAAGTCGCAGGAGATTCTAAACTGAACATAGATTCATTAACATAAAAACCCACAAGCCTTGTAAATGTGTGTTGGCATGGTGGAAATGTGTAATGGTGTTTGGTAATCAGGTTTAGTTTACTCCAGGAAATAACTGTAATAAAGAGATGTGTGCAAATATGTTCCATTATTTTATTGTGTTCGTAAATCTCCCATGCAATTTTTGATTTTCTAAAGAAGAGTGTAGAACTTTAATCTGGTTCACAAGGTCAACGTCTACAATTGCCTGCATGTCCTTAAATCCGTACAGAGTATCTATTTATAGTTAAGTATTGTAGTTTTTTAATGAACCCAAGCTTAATGAATGCAAACTCAGCATGCCTTTAGCGAGTTTTCTACTACTGTGATTCCCGGTGATGATGTTGGATAATCATAGCGAATGAGATCAATGAAATACAGTAGTAATGTTTTCTCTTCTCTCCTCTTCCTCAGATCCTGGTGGCGCAGCAGTAGCTACCTCTGAACTGGATCCACTTCCTGTCTCTGATTCATCAGCTGCCTTTGCCTCGCTCGCCCCTCTCTCCAAACGTCCATCATCCCTCTGTCCCTGTCCGTCAGTCCATCCCGTTCATCTGTCCATGGACCGGCTGTGACCCTGGAGGGAGGGGGACAGAAACGAGGAAAGAGCAGAGTCGCAGAGGAGACGTAGGGAAATAAAGCTGGATTCAGTCAGATGCCTCGCTCTTGAAGTGCCCCTGCTCGTTGTCCTTCATCCCCCTCACCCTCCTCCTCCACTTATGGAGAGGTAAAGGAGTAGTGGGAGACTAGGCCTAGGTAGTGAAGAGAACAGAAGAACTCAACAACAAACAAAATTCCCTTGAATAAAATCATTTTGATGAAGGCATATCACTACCAATAACGTTTCTCAAGAAATTAAGACTGAGATAACAGAGATTCTTACTGTAGATCACATGAACAGCCCTAAACCAACCGAAGGAAAGGGGAACTGAGTTGAGGTCAGATTACGGAGAGCAAGGAGGATCAGAAAAGGAAAAGGACCCTTACTGACATGTCAACAACAGCCACGATGGGTGAGATGGCAAACAGTGCAGTAGAGTTTTATCCCAAAGGGACTCGAGGCGGGGGCGGAGGAACAGTAAGGGCAGAGGGCAGCAATGCAGGGGGAGACTTTGGGGTCACAGTGATGGACCTCCGGGAGCTGATGGAGCTCCGAGGTACCGACGCCCTGCAAAAGATCCAGGAGAGCTACGGAGACACAGAGGGCCTCTGCCAGAGAGTACACTCCAGCACCACTGAGGGTGAGCATGCTCAGATGGACTAACGGTTGAATGGGTGAAAGAAATAGATGTGTGGATGGATGGATAAATAATGGAGGAGTAAATGGCTTGAGGGGTGAATGAATGAGGGCCGGGGTGTGTGTAGATAGGTTGATAGAGGAATACACGGGTGGTTGAGCTGGTGGCTGGATACATGAATGGATGAATGGATTGCTGGCTTACTGGATGGATGGTTGGATTTAAGTGTTAACTGGATGAACTGGTAGACGTGGAGTAGCATGAATGAAGGGATGGATGGATGGATGGATGTATCGATGGATGGATGGATGGATGGATGGATGAATGGATGGATGGATGGATGGATGGATGGATGGATGGATGGATGGATGAGTGGGCAGACACACACACACACACATGCATCAGTGGTGTTGCCGCCAACTCTGCTATCTGCATGTATCCCATTATGATAATTTGGTACAATGATTAAATGAACCCGTCAGTCATTCTGTTTCAGCTTTGGGTTCTCTTGCAGTTTTAATATACTGACAAAATGTTTTGATCCCCAAAACAGAGGAAAATAGTATTAATTTCATTTTACACATGCATTATTAATGCACACGTAGAATGATTCCAAAAAATGCAACAGCTTCACTGCAGTGGGTTTAGTGTACTGCAATGCATCTCACACAGGATGGGGCAGAGAGAAAACGCTTCTATGTAGGAGTGAAACACGCTACACACATGGAACACGCGTGACCCAGACTCAGGCAAGGAGTGATGGCTCCATAGGGTTAGGGTTGAATGAACAAAGCGATGGATGGATGGATGGATGGATGGATGGATGGATGGATGGATGGATGGATGGATGGATGGATGGGGTTAAAAAAGGATATAAGAGTCAGAGGAATGACTGGGTGGATGTTAATGGGATTATGCCAATCAAAGATTCAGAATGATTAGTGAGGATGCGTGCGTGTGAGTGTGTGAGTGTGTTTGTGTGTGTATTTATTTGTGTGTTCTAACAGGGGTGTGGTACCACACTACACCCACTCCTTCAACTAGTTTGTAGCCTAGCAACACAACAGCAGAGAGAAGTTGGCTGGGAAAGTCGGTAAGAGAGAGATGACTGAGAACTATGAGATGTGAGGAATGGAGAGAGGAGTGAATGGAAGACGAATAGAGAGAGAGAAAGAGTGTGTGCGTGTGTGTGTGTGAGAGAGAGAGAGAGAGAGAGAGAGAGAGAGAGAGGGAGAGAGAGAAAATTAGTGGGTGTTTAGTTACAGTAAGTCTGTGTTGAGTGTTGCTAATTTGATACTGTGAGCTGGTCAGGAATCAGTGCAGCAGGCCTCAACAAACCCAACACACACAAACACACACACACACACACACAAACACACACACACACACACACACACACACACACACACACACACGCACACACGCACACGCACACGCACACGCACACGCACACGCACGCACAGTGTGATGTATCTGCAGTTGTCCCTGCAAAGTGCAGTTGGCAAACAACATACACTCACTTACACTCACACACACACACACACACATTGGTCTCCACACTCTCGAATATAAATATTTTGCATGGTGCTGACTTTTAGAATTTACATACGGTGTCATCCGGCATGGCAAAGCACCCAAAGTGCAAACAGACAAATGACGTAACAATCTGGTGTCTGTCATCACCTGAAGGTCCATCTGCTCAAACTTGTGACGGATCATTCAGAACACACAGCTGAAGATATTTTTTCCTCCAGATCTAATATAGTTGACAATGCAACAAAAGCTGCTGCCCGTGCTTATCAAGATTACAAAAGAGCCGACCACAAAAGAGGAAAATGAATTGGCAGATTGGATGGATAGATGAGAAAATAGATCCATACAGGAGTGAAATAGTCAGGAATTATCCTGTCACATAGGCCTACACAACGCATACTTTACAAGAACACTGCAAAAAAATACCAAGATGACACACACACACACACACACACATACACACATACTGTGGTAAGCGCACCGCATCATATACATTATAATGCAGTTGATGCTGAACATAATCCACCGTAATATGATACAAAGAGCAGAGCAGGGGTTAAACCAATACAACCAATCCCATACACACGTAGATACACACGGATATGGATACCCCAGCACTGCGGTATTAGACCATTATATACACATTCAACAGAGACAACGGAGAAGGAAGGGAAATGATGAGAGAGAGAGGGAGAGTGAGAGGAAGTGTGTGTGTGTGTGTGTGTGTGTGGTGGTTGGTGGGGGTGGGGGTGGGGGTGGGGGTGAGGAGGGAAAGCTAGAACAGCTTGCCGCATTGTCAAGGACACATCAAGGGGAGATTGAGAGAGGGAGAAAAAGAGAGGGAGAGAGAGAAGGAAGACAGCCAAAGACAGCCTGTGGAAGAGGGTGAGGAGAAAGGGTAGAACGGAGGAATGGATGAGAGAGAGAGAGGGGAAGGGACGGATGGACTAATGCGAGGAGGATGCAGCTAGCTGGGATTGCTCAGCATAAGGTCAACGGTTTTCTCTCTCTCTTTCTCTCCGGTTTTTCATCCTCTCCATCTCTCCCCCTCTCTTCCTCGTAACCCTGTTGAGCTTTCATATCGCTAAACAACTGTTGGAGCTTGATGTGACTCGCTGCAGCAAGCACACCGAACTAGAATGTCTCCAAGTGCCCACAAGAAGACCTAATAAAGCAGCCAACTACACTGAGATTGACATGTATCTTGGCCAACCATAGCCCACCGATTGCCAGTCCCCTAACCGCCAGCCAATCACAAAAAACCTGTGCTCCAAACTGAGCGTGCCGTCGGAGTGACATCACCTGTTGCTGGGCAGAAACCTGTTAGAGACAGGAAGCCCTAGACCTGATATCCTGGTCACCATGGAAACTGAATCACTTAGGGGTGAGGTTGAAGGGGAGAGGAGGGTGAGGATGGAGATGGAGATGTTGCAGTGAAGCTTTAGAGAGCAAAGAGAGTGAATTTGGAGTACAGACATATTTAGGGGTTTTTGGTTTGTGTGTTATTAAGCTTTTTTTTACTGGATAAAATAACTTTTTTTTGCTTTGTTTTAGGTGAGTGTGTGTCTGTATTGCATGTTTGTAGCAGTGTGTGTATTTTACTGGCAAATTCCTTTGGGTTTCTTGCTTTTCACAAAATCTCCTGGTATCTCAAGCATTATTTTCCCTTATTCGTTTTTTGATCTCTCTCTCTCTCTCTCTCTCTCTCTCTCTCTCTCTCTCTCTCTTCCTTCTCCTCCCTGTCACTCTCTCCACCTCAGGTCTCAGTGGAGACCCGGCAGACCTGGAGCGTCGGTGCCAAGCATTTGGCCAAAATTTTATTCCCCCAAAGCAAGCAAAGACTTTCCTGGAGCTTGTGTGGGAGGCCCTGCAGGATGTCACACTCATCATCCTGGAGATCGCTGCCATCATCTCACTGGGCCTCTCATTCTACCACCCTCCTGGAGGAGACACTGCCGGTGAGGAGGGACACAGGGTGTGGTCGGGTTGGGATGGTGGCCGTTTATTTGGTCAGGTTGTGAGTTCAGACAGGTGCTACATAGATTTTTGGTAGTGGCGATATATAGGATTGCATATACCTCTACAAGTGCACCTAATAAAGTGTTATGTCAACGTACACCTCTATCACTGGCCTCCTGTTCAAAGAGGAACTGGAATTAAAGTTTGAGGATGAAGAGAAGGTTGCCACTTAGAGTCAGATAGTGAGAAAGATGAAGACAGTTGTCAATTGGGTAGCGAAGGGAGGAAAAGCAAGGAAGGAAGGTCGATGGAGTGAATCTTCTTCTCCCCTTTTTTTTTCATAACAAACGTCACTGTAGCCGAGCCAAGAGAGAGAACAGCCACATTTCTTCAAAGCATATGTTTCAACTGGCCTGAAATTGTACTCTCATGTTGGAATCACACTTAAACACCCCTGCATTGGTGGTGTTGTGCAAGTTTTGTGCGCGCCATGTGTCTGAATCCCACATCACAGTCGCTTGTATTGAATGAATTTGTTGACAAATGAAACTCACAAAAGAAACGACTTCCATCAAAGGATAACACATGGATCACATGGTGTGCTCCTGGCATCAGAGAGCAGTCTTTGATGATGGTGACATATACATTCTTGCTGTTAATTGCCTTGATGGTTTGGTGCAGAACAGCAATGTAGTGATCTAATAATCCTTTATTGGTTCCATGGTTAAAAATTGAAAGGGCAGAAGATAAAAGTCCAACAGTGGGAGAGAGACACAGAGGGTGGGACATTATGTGAGGACAGGAGGGGCCAGATATTAGCTGTTCACTCTCTGGGACATTTCCAACCTGCTTTCCCAAAACGTTTATTCATTTTAAGGGTAAGGGATATGATTAGGGTTAGGGTTATTGGCAGGATTATGTATAGCCTGAATGTGAAACTATACGGCTATATGGGAACAAAACGGAGAAAGAACTACTAAATCTCAGCGTCTCTCTTGGACTGTTTTCCACAGCGAGGCATTGGGACAAGATGGAGGACAGACAGAGGAAATCGGGGACACTGTGGTTCTGTCTGCAAACAAAAATTGTAGATCCTAGATAACATTCAGACAAACTAGGTCAAATTTTCATTTCATCAAGTGGTGCAACATGAGCACATGTAGACATGAATGTCAATGAACCTCAAGTGTTTGTTTGCTGGTACAGATGATGATGTTCAAAAACTCAATTTGAAAGCAACTATTAAAGAGCAGCTGCTAAATGTGTCTGATGAGGGAGGCTCACAATAAAGCACCAGCCGTTCCGATATTTATTGATTAGTAACTTAATCATTAGTCACATCTCACAGCTCATCTTTTACCTTTAGCAGGTTAATTTGACCCTGATCTGATAACTGGAAGAGAAGAGACAAAGGAGGAGGCGAGCACAAAAAAATAATCTTTCCAGATGTGTATCACACAAAATACCCATCTGTCCAATCTGTCTTTCTCTCTGCAGCATGTGGGGATGTGGCATCTGGTGCAGAGGATGAAGGTGAGGCGGAGGCCGGCTGGATTGAGGGTGCAGCCATTCTGCTGTCCGTTGTGTGTGTTGTCCTGGTGACAGCGTTTAATGACTGGTCCAAAGAAAAGCAGTTCCGGGGTCTACAGAGCCGGATTGAACAGGAACAGAAGTTCACCGTCGTGAGGAAAGGAAATGTCATCCAGATCCCTGTGGCTGACATGGTGGTGGGGGACATGGCTCAGGTCAAATATGGTAAGGAGGTTGTTGTTGAAAATACTTTTATAAGGATAAGAGTAAATACTTATATTTCTATAAATGCAGAACACCAAGAGGCAAAGCTTAGGTCCAAGAATTTACTAGGTATACACAAAAATACAAATGCCGCACAGACTGACTGAGAAACAACAGAAGGCTCGGCTGGTTGCTGCTGACAAACAGGCTGACAGGAACTGACAAACTAGCAAATGGGGAGAGTAACCTAGCTGGCGATAAAGGGAGATGAGGAGCAGGTGGAACTCAGCAGCCAGGTGAACACCATCTGCAATCAAGGAGTGGGAGCAGGACATAGACCACACACACACACACACACAGAGACAGACAGACAGACAGACAGAGAGACACACTATGGAGCTGTGACAGTTGCCAGTTGATGAGGCAGCCTGTTAGGACTTACAGCACACCCACATTAACTGATAATACTGACTAATGATGTTGGCTGCACAAGTACACTTTTAATCTTAGGTATCCCAGTATTTAGGTTAATCT
This sequence comes from Genypterus blacodes, assembly GCF_046128005.1. NCBI lineage: Eukaryota > Metazoa > Chordata > Actinopteri > Ophidiiformes > Ophidiidae > Genypterus > Genypterus blacodes. Next base: position 300,179 of record NW_027466957.1, read on the forward strand.
TTCATGCAAAAAGCCCCACTTGCTTAAAATATACACAAATATTAATAGGGACTGAGTGTGTTTTTATCTGAGTACTTATTTCCAAACACGTGCAGAACACAGTTGTTGTTTGACCTTTAATTTATTTGGTGCTGTGTGTCAAACCATCATACCTAAGCCTGTCCTAGTTCCTCACACACTAAAAAAATGTTGTTCTATTTAGATGTATATGCTGCTAAACATGTCTCCAACTCTCAACCACACATTTAAACGATCCTGCATACAAATGTCAAAATGTAGAAGGTAGAAAAACACTGACCTCTTTCCCATCTGTGTCCAGGGGACCTGTTGCCAGCTGATGGCATCTTGGTTCAGGCCAACGACCTGAAGATAGATGAGAGCTCTCTTACTGGAGAGTCTGACCACGTACGCAAATGTGTGGATAAGGACCCCATGCTGCTCTCAGGTTTGTGTAGACATTTTCAGTTTTTACAGCCCATAAAAATCAAAACCTGCAGGATATCAGTGTATATGTGCATGCTGAGGTGTCTGTGTGTAGATGAACACAGAAAACCAGGAGCCAACGCCACCGGTTTCACCTGCAGAGACTTCACAACTACTTTGTTACTACAAAACCTTTTAGAATAGATTTTAAAAACCTAGTAATTAAATAGATAAATATACATATACAATTGTTATTGTTATGCTGTGGTGGTTGAGGGGTGTAATCATCTATGTGTGAGATATGCCATTATGCCTTTTTGCAAGAAGGGCAGGAGATATTTGTCTTCCTGTTCTTCCTGTTCTAATTTAGCAAGTATGTAGTTTATGTACATAACATAAAAGCTTCTCTATTTTTCCTTATCCTGCAGCTCTCCAATAATTGCTGTGCCAAAAATCAAATGCCTGCCAAAAAGTCAATCCAATACATGAATAGTTTTATTTTTCATTGTAGACAAAGTAATACAAGTCCAAAGTAACAGATCCATACAGTTCCATAACAGTTTATGGTGTTCAAATGCTTACATATACATTCTACTGGATAATTGCTGTATTTTTACCATAAACGACACCTGTAGTCTCTTCTAAATTGAATTAAAACCTTAATAAATGCTGTAAACCAGTACAGTTTTATCCCAGGAGTTGTGCGAAATGTTTTCAAATGAGAAAAATGTAAAGAAATCTGCATTGTGAAGAACTGGAGCACAAATACAGCCGACTGCTTCCTGTCGGCTCCTGGCAGCAGCTTTATTGTCGTTTATTTTTAATTCATTCACTTTCAGATACTGGACATTACCTAACAACAACAACACAGCTTATACGAGTAGAATCCATTTTTGTCCCATTTCTTTTTTACCTTAAACATGTAACTGTAGACATTCAGGAAAAAGGTGCTCTGTAAAATTAAACATCTAATCGTTTCAGACTATTTTGCATAAAAAGTGCTGTGTGTGCGTGCGTGCAGGCTCTTTATCAATGGCAGTTTAACCAGATGGGACCTATTTACGCTCAGAAACTAACACTCCTAAAGTGAAAACACAGAATCACTTCATCAACCGAGCCATCATTTACTTCCATTAAGAGCCATATTGAGCAACTTAGCTGCATTGCATCATAGGGTTTAAGGACATCACAGATGGGGTCATTTGTTGGGGTGCTGATAGTTTGAACTATTGAACTTCACCCTGGTTGGTCTCAAAAGCATTGTATTGGCAACGTGTCTGCAGGGTTACCACCACTTATAATGCCAGCAGTGATAACCCGACTAAGACCTGTAATCTACTAAGCTCTTTGACCAATCTACTTACTGTTTATACTCTTGCCAGAACTATGGTTTGGCTCACACCGACGGCATGATCAACAACATTTTGAGGTCAGCATTTCCTGCCACAGGCGTGATGATGTATCCCTGTTGAGCTTTGCTCTTGGCTCGGATTTGTTCCCAGCCTAGCAGCAAAAAAGCTGAAATGTTTATCACGTGTTGTGCACAAGGACACATTGAGGAACATCTGTGTAAGAAGCTGTGTAAGATTGTGATTTGTCGTTTCGTATCGGTGACCCTTTGGAGGCCGCCACTCTGAAACTAAAGCAGCAGCCTGTTTGGATGTTTGCAGGTACCCATGTGATGGAGGGCTCGGGCAGAATGCTGGTGACGGCTGTAGGAGTCAACTCACAGACTGGCATCATCTTCACCCTGCTGGGAGCTGGAGAGATAGAGGAAGAGGGAAAAGAGAAGAAAGGTAAACAGAAGAGAGATGTGGGATGCTGTAACATCATGGGGATGATATTGGGTTATTGGGTAGGAGAACAAGCTTGTCAGTAGGGCTTCAACAATCAATTATTCTGAAAATTGATACATGTACTGATTATGATGAATGTTTATTGAGTAGTTGATATTTGTATGCATATACTGTGAGAGTCTGTTTCTTACTGTTAGTGAGACAAGAAGGTGAAACTAATGCTACAAATTCCCAATCCCAAATCATCCAAATTCAGCCAATTTGATGTAGATATGACATTGCCTCATGGACATAGACCACTGTCACTTAAAGATGCAAGGACGTGTGGTGACCTGGGTAATGTGTTAAAAATACATGTATAAAAAAACTAAAGCACCACAATACAACTTTAGTGTACAGGAAATGGGCAGTTTCAGGCTCTCAAACACATCACTATCCACTATCCACATGAATACTTCACACACTGTGTGTGTGTGTGTGTGTGTGTGTGTGTGTGTGTGTGTGTGTGTGTGTGTGTGTGTGTGTGTGTGTGTGTGCGTGCGTGCGCGCGTGAATCTGAATGTGAGTGCAAAGGTAGGTGGCTGATTTCAGATAAGAGCTTGAACAGGAAACACACCAGTTTAACCTCATAGATAATTTAGCCCAGATCCCTCTTCCCACTCTTCCCCCCACTCTCCCTCTCTCCCTAACTCTCTCTCTCTCTCTCTCTCTCTCTCTCTCTCTCTCTCTCTCTCTCTCTCTCTCTCTCTCACTCCCTTGCTTTCTCATGCCCCTATTTTTGCCTTTCATTTTTCTTTCACTTCATCTCTTGTTTACCCCACTCACTTGCCCTCTTTTGCTTTCCTCTCTCTGCTGTTGCTCTCCTCTGTTTCTCGTTCCCTCCCTTAATCTGAGAGAGAGAGAGGCTGCAGATTGAATCAATTATTGAAAGAGCAGTGGAGAGCAAGGGAGCCGGAGACATTCACGGAAGACAGTCAGTTGCTCAACGTATGAAGCATTAGTCTGAGCTCAAATTTGTTTTGGAAGGCCTTGCAGCCAGAGGAGAGCTGCAGACAGCAAAGAAAGGCTACACACACTTTCAAAAGCACTCAAGGTTAATGTCATTACCAGTGCACTCATCCATACCTATACCAGTGCCGTTCTCACTTACTCATGGGAATGTGTATGGCATTGCTGACAACATTAAAGCAGAGTGACACCACACTAATAAGTGTATGATGCTTGTTTTATGTATCAAAATCATAAGACTTTTTGATTCTCTTCTGATTCTGGAGTGTTACTTGTGCAATGACACGCGTTGCACTCCATGCAGCAGCCTCTGTGGGCTGGATCATTCAGACAGCCATTTACTGGTGCTAATACATTATTCATAAGATCTCTACAAATGCCATAACTTGTTAGTTTTTTCCTCATGCAATGTGGATTTGCTATGGGGCTGTTTGCTTTTCACTTTGAGATAGAGGTTATACTCAATGACATTTGTCCATTTTATGTAGTCATTGATAAACATTTGACTGGTATATTCATGCATGCAATCCCATTCATTATTTGAGTTTTTATTCTTTCTTTTTTTGCTCTCTTTTGCTTTGTCTTGTTACTAAATCCTCCTTTTCGCCAATCGCCCCCCAAACCTTTCTTCTTTGCACATTCTTCACTGCCCCTCCAAACAGAGGACAATACTCAGTCCCTCACCTCTACAGATGCCAATCACAGAACAGTCACCAATGGTATGTGAGCACAAAGTCGTCTGCCCCACCCCGCTCCTTTCGTTAGCCAGTGAATGGACCCTGGTAAACATTGCAGTGAAAGTGACAGTGATCTAGCACACATCCAGTGTCTCTCAGTCTCTTGACCCAGTGTATTAATGTCTGCACCATTATCACTGTTCCCCTTTAATTTGGTTGGCCTTATCGTGGCTCTCTGGTTCTGGACGTGTGTTTTTGGGTGTCCGGAGATCATAAGAAAGGGTTCTGTTTGAGTGTCTTTCTTTGCCTTACTCTCTCTTTTTTCATCTGTTTCAGGAAAGCAACCTGATGGCGCTGTGGAGAACAATCAGAACAAAGGTAAAAGATTGTGTCGAGTAAATATCTCCTCACAAATATGTGTGTGAAGGTTGATTTGGTGATTCTACCTCATCTACAGGTGCAGTGATGATAGTTTTTGTTTGCGTGTATTACAGCCAAGAAGCAGGATGGGGGTGTTGCCATGGAAATGCAACCCCTTAAGAGTGCAGAAGGAGGCGAGGTGGAGGACAGAGAGAAGAAGAAGACCAGTGTCCCTAAGAAGGAAAAGAGTGTTTTGCAGGGCAAACTGACCAAACTGGCTGTTCAGATTGGCAAAGCAGGTAAAATTCTCTCAAAGCTAAACGATGCAGATTTCACACTCTCACTTTTAGGAAACGTCTATCCCACAATTCCAAGGTGCTTTGGTGGCAATGACGCAACAGCAGAGTTCTTTCTGAAAACTGAATTGTGGGAGTTGTGTGAAAATTTGCACATAACGTGTGAAGGCTCATCGTTCGATTAATGTTTTGTTGTTTCTCAGTAATGGACGGTGCTGAGTGCTGGTAAACGGTGATGATGTTAGAGAGCTCACAGTTCAGAGAGAGGAACTGAGCCATGTACTGAATCGCTCTCTGTGTCTCCCCGCAGGTTTGGTGATGTCGGCCATCACCGTTATCATCCTGGTGCTCTACTTTGTCATCGAAACATTTGTCGTTGGAGGTCTGTGTGTATACTCAAACTATAAACACACACATATCTTACCTTTCTCCTAATGTTCTGGATTTATGACTGGAACTGAACTGTATTATAATATGGGGTGCGGTGTGTGTGTGTGTGTGTGTGTGTGTGTATTGTAGGTCGTGCTTGGATGGCAGAGTGTACTCCCGTCTACATTCAGTACTTTGTCAAGTTCTTCATCATTGGAGTCACTGTGTTGGTGGTGGCTGTCCCAGAGGGCTTACCTCTCGCTGTCACCATCTCTCTGGCTTATTCTGTTAAGGTAAACGCATCTGAAGCGATTCATACACTGGGACAAAAAGAGATCTTTGGAAAAATAGAAAAGAAACTGCCATCTAATAAACACAATCAAAAATATAACTTCCATAGTAGATGTTATCAATGAGGTATGGTTTGTTTCTTAAAATCTGTTCTCCCTGATCTTGATTGTCTCACAATATGAAAAACAGTGAAACTAATTGTGAAACCCTGCAATATTCTATTTAAAAAGCTTTGTAGTTGATATATTTAAGTATGTATAATATGTATCTTAAGTGAATGATTAACTAGATTCATTGCGTGTAATATATGCAATAGACTATTAACAATACCTTGAAAGAAAGAGAATGGAGGAACAAAGAAAATGTTTTGTTTTGCCTCCCGTTCAATCATCAGTTGACATTTTCCCTTCTTCTCTCTCTGTCCCTCCATCAATTCACTCCGTTGCTCCTCCCTCCGTTTATCTATCACGACTCACTCAACCCACACTCCTCACACACCCTCCCCTGTGCTTCCCATCACTGTCTCATATGTAGAAAATGATGAAAGACAACAACCTTGTGCGCCACCTGGATGCATGTGAGACCATGGGCAACGCCACAGCCATCTGCTCTGATAAGACCGGTACCCTAACCACCAACCGCATGACTGTGGTGCAGTGTTACCTAGGTGAGTCCCAACTACAACCAAAGTCGTGGAGCATTCCTACATCCTCATCCATGTTGGGAATAAAGAGTACGTCCATTATTATGTATTTCAAAAACATCTCTGTATTTCTTCTGATAGATGTGCTAGATTATGTAATGAAACTTAAGCAGATGTAAATTCTAACCCTTCAGTTCATGACAGTCTATCTCAGAGGCCTTGTGACTGAATGTTCAGAGAATATTATTGAAATGCATTAACGGGAAGTCATTATTCCTCAGGTGATACACACCACCGTGCCGTCCCAGACCCTGGACAAGTCAGCCCCCGAACACTGGATCTATTAGTCAATGCTATCGCTATCAACAGCGCCTACACCTCCAAGATCCTGGTGAGTCATGCCATTGTTTGCAAAAAGTCGTTCTTTCTTACAGCCCCTTAAGCTGTTAAGCTGTCTGTCATGTGAGTGTATTCAGAGGACTCTGAAATTAATTCTACCTTTTCCTCTGAATTTCTTTCAATGTCATCATTTCCTTTCCTCTTTCTTCATCCATTTTGACCGATTTAACATTTTCCTCCCACCACTGTCTTTTATCCTTCTCCTCCTCCTCTTCCTCACCTCCTCCTTCTTCTTTCTTTCTCTTCAAAACCGCACTCCCTGGCTTTAATATACACCCAATCTCTACACTCTGTCAGCCGCCTGATGTGGAGGGGGGTCTGGCTAAGCAGGTGGGCAACAAGACAGAGTGCGGTCTGCTGGGATTTGTTTTAGACCTTCAACGGGACTATGCCGCTGTTCGAGAGCAGATCCCTGAAGAGAGACTGTACAAGGTAGAGAGCCATAAAACACATTCACCTTTGTGGGGTTTTCACAGTACATTAGAATATATGATAATCTCTCTCTCTCTCTCTCTCTCTCTCTCTCTCTCTCTCTCTCTCTCTCTCTCTCTCTCTCTCTCTCTCTCTCTCTCTCTCTCTCTCTCTCTCTCTCTCTCAGGTGTATACATTCAACTCAACTCGTAAATCCATGAGTACAGTGCTCAAACTGCCAGATGGCTCCTTCCGTCTCTACAGCAAAGGAGCCTCAGAGATCATGCTGAAGAAGTGAGTGATAGGAATGCAAAGAGGAGATGGACAGAAGCCAGAAAAGACTTTGATGCCGAATAAAAAAAAGGATTGGAAAAATACATTGAATGTTTGTGTTCTGTACAGGTGTTCCTTTGTCCAGGATGCCAGCGGTGAAGCTCGCGGTTTCCGCCCCCGTGACAGAGATGACATGGTCAAACAGGTGAGCCACTGGGGTAAAATATTTGAAAACACATGTCTTTAAAGTCCTGCATGCAGAATCATTTCAATATATTGTCCTCCAAGCAATTTTGATAGAATTATGAAATGGCTGTGGAGGCCCTCTGCGTATAATTGTGCTTCATTTATTGACTTCTGTGTTGTCAGACTGCTTTTATTGACCTTGGCTTGGTACATTCATCATAAATGTTACTCAGTTACAGCATGAGGAAGATAGCTTCTTTCTAACCCTTTGATAGGGGGGAAATATAGGTGAACAAACATACAGAAAGTCCAGATGGCGTGCAGTAAGGGGCTGTAAATAATGTCCTGGAATGGCTCAGCCCCAAGGCCAAAGACCACACCAGCAAAAAGTTATTATTACAATATATCTGTAAGATGAAATAGCTTTGGTGGGTGAGCCGATAATATCTGCCAGCATGTAACTGCCGATTACAACCTCACCTCACTGTGAGCATTGTTAGAGTGAGCATTGCTGAATAGGATGCGAGTGAGCTGATGTAAATAAAACTGCTTGGCTTGCTCACTTGAGTTGTAACAAATCAGCAAAAATACATTTATTTGTTACACATACAGTAGATTAGTGCATACAGCTGCAAATACATACTAACAGTGGGTGAGCAAGGGTGGCAGAGCATGAAGCCAGGCAGTGAGTGACCTGAATATGGCTCCTGATGAACACAGCTGGTGCCGGGGGTAAAATCCTCCTTACAACAGTTCATTCCAGCTCACTAAGGTACATCAAATGCATAGTTGGCAGTGTGATGGACCGAGAGAGTTGACTTATTCCTCACCATTGCTGTAATATGAATTGATTATCAGGTGATTGAACCAATGGCGTGTGAGGGTTTGAGGACAATCTGCATCGCATTCCGTGACCTGCCAGCCAACCCGGAGCCAGACTGGGAAAATGAGGCAGAAATAGTGACTGAGTTGACCTGCATCACTGTGGTGGGAATAGAGGACCCTGTGCGGCCTGAGGTAGGATGTGATGTGTGGTACGTGTGTGTGTATGCGCGTATCTGTGCGCCTGAGTTTACCTCAAACACGGAGCTGATGCGCTAATTAACACCTGATTTTTTGCATTATGTTTAATATTTACATGAACACATTCCCGTGTCCCTGTAGGTTCCCGATGCAATCCGAAAGTGTCAGCGCGCAGGCATCACAGTGCGCATGGTGACTGGTGATAACATTAACACAGCCAGGGCCATTGCTGCTAAATGTGGCATCATCCACCCTGGGGATGACTTTATCTGTCTAGAGGGCAAAGACTTTAACCGACGAATCAGAAATGAGAAAGGAGAGGTGAGTTGTACATTTCTGTAATATTATAGCGTTTCAAAAATAGATGCTTGTATATTCTAGCGGGTGTTTTCTTTTGTGCAAATTGAAATAACTACAAATGGATGTTATTCAACAAAACATCTGTGATGGGAGGAGCCACTGATCCCTGCTCTCCTCTAGCCCCTCCCTTGCTTTTTTTTCTTAACCAAGCCAGGTTTCTGTTCAAGCACCAAATAGCACAGCAGAGATTCACACGTGATCAAGTGTTCTCACTAGAAAATACTGATGCATTTGTCTTTCAATGTAAAAGAAAACCCTCAATCTCACTCGTTATCTCTGGCTCACCTCTGATTCTCCATCCAAACCTGTGTGCTTGAGTTGGCGCACGCTATCAAAAGAATCATTTGGGCCGGCATTGCTTCCAACCAACCCGTCAGCGTCGTCATTTAAATTCAGCAGATTGCTTAATGAGATGGAATTCTGTAGAATTGTGCAGTGGCCTTGCAGTTTTTTTACGGGGTGTGAATTTAGATTTTCATTTGAAAGTGCACCTTTTCATTATGTGAGTGTGTAGTGTGGTTAAATTAATTGCAACAGAGCACTATATGGGGGCCAGCTTCATAGCCTCTGATCCTTCTCTCTCCGTCGCACCTGCGTGACTCGGATGTGGCACAGACTTTTGATCAACAGTGACATCTAGTGAAATAAGTGCCTACCATCATCACGCCAAAGCCCCTCTTCCTCTCCGTCTGATCCACAGATCGAACAGGAGCGCATTGACAAGATCTGGCCCAAACTCCGTGTGCTGGCTCGCTCCTCGCCAACTGACAAACACACACTGGTCAAAGGTGAGTCGGGAGTTAATTATCCCAAACTCATAAATGCACATGTTCATACATACACACACTCCACTGCCACTCTTATTCTGCTTTTGTCCAGGCATCATCGACAGTACCGTGTTAGAACAGAGGCAGGTTGTCGCTGTAACAGGTGATGGAACCAATGATGGACCGGCTCTAAAGAAGGCTGATGTGGGCTTCGCCATGGTAACTACTTGTTTGCAGTAGTATTCAACATTATTACAGCTAAAAGTCCTCAACCTGAACAGACCACATTCGATTCTGACCGGATCTTAACCTTCGTCAGGGCATTGCTGGGACAGACGTGGCTAAAGAGGCGTCTGACATCATCCTGACCGACGATAACTTCAGCAGCATTGTCAAGGCTGTGATGTGGGGACGCAACGTGTACGACAGCATCTCCAAGTTCCTGCAGTTCCAGCTCACCGTCAATGTGGTGGCTGTCATCGTGGCCTTCACTGGGGCCTGCATCACACAGGTACACGGAGAGGAAGACTGACACACACACACACACACATACTGGACTAAATAAAGCAAAGCCAATCAGGTCAGGGTCAATATAAGACCTCAGTGATGTCAACAAGCTTTAGGCCTGTATTAAGATAAATGCTTGCACAGGTGTCACTTTTTATTTGAATTTTTTTTATTGGAGATCGCATTTTGACAGGACAATGGGAGAGGAGGAGAAAGGAAAAATAAATCTTGTTTGCAAATTTGTTTGAAATGTAATGACAGTTGAAGTCTTTCATGCTGGCAATGAAAGTGAAATCAGAGAAGTGTTTTCCTTGGCAGAGGTAGAGTTTATGCTCTCTGAGTGCCCTCTAGATTTTCCAACGAATTAACAGAAAACAGCAGAACCTGATATTAGCCTGACGGAGTTTTATCAACTTGTTTTGTGACACAGGCCTCTGATGACTGATCGATCCCCTCTCATTTTGTATGCACACTGACACTTCATATACAGTTACCAACAAATATGTTTAACAGAAAGCACAAATATCCCTAAACATCACAGTGTCCCGTCATCATCTCTCTCCCTCTCTCCCTCTCTCCCTCTCCCTCTCCCTCTCTCTCTCTCTTTCCCTCGCTCTCTGCAGGACTCTCCACTGAAGGCGGTGCAGATGCTGTGGGTGAATCTAATCATGGACACGTTTGCCTCACTGGCCCTGGCCACCGAGCCCCCAACGGAGGCTCTGTTGCTACGGAAACCCTATGGAAGAAACAACCCGCTCATCTCCCTGACCATGATGAAGAACATCCTGGGACATGGAGTCTACCAACTGGTCATCATCTTTACCCTGCTGTTCATAGGTGCACACACACATACACACCCAGTCACAGAAACACTTAAAAGCATCACTATGTTGTTGTTACTTTGTCCTAAAGCAGATCACACACACACACACACACACACCCAGAATAGCAACACAGCAGATTATTTCCAGATCGCTCATCTCCTGTTTCTTTTTCATCTTTCTCCCCCACCTGTTTCCCACCTTCAGGCGAGCGCATCTTTAACATTGACAGCGGCCGCAACGCTCCTCTCCATTCCCCTCCGTCTGAGCATTACACCATCATCTTCAACACTTTTGTCCTCATGCAACTTTTCAATGAAATCAACGCCCGCAAGATCCACGGAGAGAGAAACGTCTTTGATGGAATATTTGCCAACCCCATCTTCTGCACCATTGTTTTGGGGACCTTTGCTGTGCAGGTAAGGTGAAGGGGGACGGGGATGTAGAGATTAGAGGAGGATGGAGGAAGGGAGGAAGTATTTGGGATCAGGACATGGGAACATTGCTGTCTTTACCACTGGAAAAGAACAAAACCGAACTGTAACATTTGCTTACAGAAAAGATTTTAGACTCTTTACCACACACAGGAAGTTAGCTTAATCAATTCAGAATATGAAAGAGATGCAGAAATTGTTCCAACATGAACACAAAAACAAACAAACAAAGCACAGTTATGCAGATAAAGGCAGCAGAAGATAGAATATATTTTCTGAAGCTGCCATGTTCTGTGGAGAACAAGAAAATAAACAGCTGGAGATGGATGGCAGTGATTTTGGTGGGAGAGGAAAGAGACAGTTCAGAGATATTTGAAAAGATCAGAGAGATGAAGACAGAGCGCGGCCTGAGAGAGAGGGTGACAGACAGAATGAGATAAGTAAGGAAGATGGATCCCTCCTGTCTGCACACAGATATACTGGACTGTATATGATACACTGTGAAACGTAAGACTGTGCAGTTCAGTGTGGGGATGATAGTGTCGCTGTGATGAGGCAGTGTTCCTGGTGTAAATGATCATGTTGCTGTTAAAATGTTTGACTCTACAACCATTGAGGTTTACAGACCTGTAGAGTATGGTGTTACTGTGATTCAAGTTTAAACATCCTGAGTGGAAACATGCCGCAGGACTGATTCCGTAATATATTGGAACGATTACTAACACAGCATAAACCGCATATTTTATCTTTCAGTTTACTCTTTATACATGACTTGTTTCTAAATGGATGTGTAAAGGACACATTCTGTTGTCCTGGCCGATCCAGATGAGACTGCAGGTAAGGGAAGTGCAGTGATGCGTTTGTGTTTGCAATCGTTTTGATGTTCCTCCCTGTGTTTCTGCTGTAGATTGTGATTGTGCAATGGGGAGGGAAGCCCTTCAGCTGTGCCCCTCTCAATGTGGAGCAGTGGCTTTGGTGTCTCTTTGTGGGAGTTGGAGAGCTGCTCTGGGGGCAGGTAAGCAGCTCTACAGCCAGCTGAAACAAACTGCAATGAGCCACTATTGGCTGACGGCGCTCATTTCACTTTACGCTATAGATTGCACATTCTATTCTATTCTATTCTGTTCTGACTCATATGTCCACTGTGCCAGGTGATCGCCACGGTGCCAACAGAGCGGTTGCCATGCTTGAAGGAGGCGGGACTGGGCCTGGAGCCCGAGGGGGAGGAAGGGGAAGAGCTGGCGGAGGATGAGGAGGAGATCGACTGTGCAGAGAGAG
>NW_027466957.1:315000-317500 GCF_046128005.1 Genypterus blacodes
TGCAGTTCTCTAAGCTGTAAACCTTCGAGTATAAAAAGCCCTGATTATACACTGCTGTTTCCATCGGTTACACTTAAACAGGTCCACTGTTGCTCTCGCTTTCTTCCTCCTCCTTCTTCTCTTCCTCTCACTTCAGTTCAGTCCTGCCACTGTTGTCAACTGTTTATTTCTGTAACTATTTCCAGCTCTGACGTCACAACTTTGGCTCTCTCCTCCCCGATGTCTCCAAAAGTCCTGATTTCTCCCTCTTATGTCTCTCTCTCCCTCTCTCTCTCTCTCTCTCTCTCTCTCATCACTCTCTCCTCCCTCTGCTATACATGTGAGGTATTACAGGTTTCCTGATTGTTTCGAAGTCAACAGATATATTCTCTGAAATGTCTTGTGACTGTTCCTCTGAAGTGGACTTGTTCCTCTGTAGACTCTTTGTTGGTATTTAGACATGAGCAGATCTAAATCCAGGCTCTTGTGTAGTAGTCATACTGATAAGATTCCTTTAGTAGGTTTCTCCTCCTTTTATTTGTTTTTTGATCTTTCTTTGTCCTTTACCTCACCCCGTTTTGTCATCCATCCACGTCCTTTTGAGAGTAGCACCCAGCCCTCATGTTTTTCTCTTTTTTTCTTTGTATATCAGTTCTGCGAGTGTGTTTGCCAGTGTGTGCTTTCTGTGCGCATGTGGGCCGGCTGATTAGATCCCAGAGCCCTAGACTGATTTCTGTGTGTTTGGTGTTTCTCTTTCAGTGTAGGAGTGCATGTGTGTGTACATGTGTGCACATTAAGTGCTTGTATCCGTGTGTGCGTGTGTGTGTGTGTGTGTGTGTGTGTGTGTGTGTGCTTGGTTGTGTGAGTGTGTGTGTGCGTGCATGTGTGTGGTTGTGATGTCTCTTCATTTGCTTGCCACAACAATTTACTTAGTTCCTCCTCAGTTGCTTCTCCTTCCCTCCCTCCCTCCCTTCCCTCCATCCTTCATTCCACGCTGCCTTCCTCCCCACTTTGCTCCATCACCTGTAGGTGTAGGTACAGAGAGGCCCAAGGTGCTGCTGACACCTCATTGTTGACTGTTTTCATTCAGTGGGTGTTATTTGGGCTTTGTACTTTGGAAACACATCCTTCTCTCCATCGCCTCTGGATAAGTGTAACATGTAACGCTGCATGATTACGTTCAAGGCACACTGACATAGTTTGTCAGAATGGAAAAAGAGTTGTTAATGTGACGGAGGTGTGGAAGGAGGGATGTATCATCAAAGTATTAGAACACATTCAGATCACAACACTGGTAGTTCATTGCTTGCTTTTTCAATTCTTTTCCCTGAACTTAAAGAGCTTGTTGTGTCCAAATCTGTAACTTGACAGTAGTATGACATATTCACATTTGGACCCCGGCGTGGTTCACTTTCTGATGAGAAGGAAAATGGATATGGACAAACAAATGATGAGAATGCGAAGGAGCAAGCTTGGATTTTAATGTGCCTTAGGTTTACTTTTCTGAATCACTTCGTGTTGTTTGAATCTAGCCTTTTTTAAATAAAAGTAATCATTCTTTGCTTTAACCTTCAGGAATGTGAGGGATGGCGTTGCCATGTTTAACTTCCAAGCCGATAAAAGTTTACCAGAATTCCCTCCATTGACTAAACTCTCTGCCACACATCTGGCACCCAAAGCAGTAAACAAACAATTCAAATTGATATGATCCTTATTAATTTAAAGACATGATGAAGTGAGTAACCAAAGCAAAGTGACCTCTGCCCCGCTGCACTGCTGCTCATCCTCAGTGAGCATCAGGCTCATCACTTAAAGGATCCACCTTTGTAACACAGACCTTAGTAACATGTTGTGTCTCATTATTTATGAGGACCTCCATCAGCACATCTGTCTGCTGAGCTCAGTGGACTCGGCCGGTCCAAAGGTGTAATCGTTTTAGACATAGAAACCATAATCAACCATGTTTTCAGTAATAAGGAGTTCAGATTATAGCTGTTACACTAATAATGTTTGTTTTTACCACTTTACATGATAAGAAAGGCCAAGCTACAGATCTCTATGAGGTTTACATGGACTGTATATATTTAACTGGTCTCATCTTTTCCACTGCAGATGTTTCAGTCAGTTAGATGGACACTTGTTACAGTGCATACCTCTGCCAAGGCTGAACAAGCCAAGACCAATGCTGTATTAATATGTTGGTGTAAAGTCATAATCATTGGACTTGACATATCGTATATCCTATCCAGACCAAATTACACCCAGACATGAGAATTTAACCTTAGTTTCTCAAATTACATCATCAGAAAAGGTGCAGAATCATAAACAATGAGAAACAATACGTTATATGTGTCTGTGAAATAATCCTTTAACTTCACTACCCAGAGTTCATTGCAAAGCAAACTACTTCTGAAACAAACAGCGCCAAATCAGCCCAGCCCACTGAGTTGGCACCGTGCCACATTTCAGTATGATACAGTACATGCGTGTTGTTCTGATGAGGACACGGTTAAAATCAAAG
>NW_027466957.1:322500-435000 GCF_046128005.1 Genypterus blacodes
TCTTGTCGGGTGTGTCAGCTTTTTCGAAAACGCTGAATGCTTGTGAAGCATTAACCCTTTAAATACCATCTATCACACAAATGCACAGACGATGGCCCTTTAAGACTAACATGCACTCACTCAAGCATCCGCCTGCTCCTGCTCATGTCACTGGGTCGTCTCTATCTATCATCTGCTGTTGACAGAGATCATTTCGCTCGATCTGCTCAGTCATTGTCACAGAGAAGAAATCGCCAAAAACCAACAATTCACAACCACTTCAGCGGTGAGGCTCATGTCCGATGTCTGTGGAAACGCTCGGCTCGGCGATCCAGAGTTGATTGAAATCCATCAGCTACGACCCGTGACCGTTCATGTGCGCTCACTGCATGTCCCATCATCGTGATGTACAGTCGATCAATTGGGATCCATCAAACATACAGTATTATGTTCAATCTATCACAAACATGCTGCATGAACACATCCCAATAGAAAACACAACATTCAATATTTTGATAGCCGCCCATATTACGATAGGCGTACCACTCATAATGTCACATTCCACTTCCACCTCGCCCATTCCACCTTAACATTCCATGAAACATACATTCCAAACTGCATCACATTCCAGACTGGGTGTGAGAGTGCCCTCCTGTATCCCTGTATGTTGCACTACGTGTGGGTGAACCACTGATGTCATGTTGCCTCGGAGTGCGACTGCAATGCAATGCAAACCTGGAACCCCGCCCCCCCCTACTCCCCCCTCCACTTCCCCTACCCCTCAGTTGTCTCCTGTTGTGTCCAATTTTTCGTGAGTAATCAACTGGTCCCACCACCAGAGAAAGGCAAAGGCAGACAATATGCAATAGACTGCCACGTCAACAGCCAGATATAGAATTAGAAACCACGTAACAACAGGGACGACACATGCAAATACAGTGAGAAACATGTCTGTCCTGCAAGTTCTGTTTCAGGATTGGTGCAGGGCTCTCTGGGAACACCCGTACTTGTACAGAACTCTGCTTTCTTGAATGCCCATCATCATCGTCGCCGCCCTGACCCGAGCTGTCACAGCATCAGACGGGTGGTGACATTGTATTAGTCTGTCTGTTTTGAAGCATGCATTTGGTATCATTAATGTCACTCTATGTGTTGGTAAATCATTTAGGCTACTGTCACTTCTGTGTGCTATGATCTCCACACCTGCTCTCTCCTCTCTCGCACACTCATATCCGAGTCTAACCTGTTCTATTTCAGCGCCTCTTAGCACAGCTCTATCAATGCTTACTACAGTCTACACACAGGCACATACAGACACACACACACACACACACACACACACACACACACACACACACACACACATGAACACACGCATGAACACACGCGCGCACACATGAACACACACACACACACACACACACACACACACACACACACACACACACACACACACACACACACACACACACACACACACACACACACCAAACAGGCAGATAATCTACAGTGGTGTATATTTGACTGTCCAGTTCCAGCCATCTCTGTCCATCCGTCCAGCCACGTTACATCATGATGTTGTGAGACAATTTCACACAAGGCAAAATACAATGTGAAAAAGAATATATTATATTTATCAGACTTATAAATTATTGTACAACTGCACCACTACTGTACAGATCGCCCAAATGTGCACATGTGCATCTTTGATTTACAGGTACTAAGTTCCTGTTACACTTTTATTTTTGATGTTTCTTTCTTTTGATCCTATTGCTTTTTGTAAAGAGAGGAACAACAAAATGGAAGCGCTTGTATATTATGATTATTATTGATTTTTCTCCACCGGTGCTCCCACTGATGGAAAAAAGACAGTTGCACATTCTCCTGAGCATATTCTGAGGGCTGTGTTTTCTGTCCACTGAACAGCCCCTGAAGAGTGCAGAGGTGTGGAGATACTTTGTCTCTTAAGACCAGAGACGCCACTCTGTAAATAAAGAACAGGAGATACACATGTACCTCATTACGATCTAAGGGACTGGACAAAGTGGGGACCCAGGGAGGACGGAGAACTGGAGGGTGATGCAGAGCTAGAGACCGCAGAAGTGCAATGCGTCCGTCGCATGCATTGTTTAGGCTGCTCTCTTAGATCTGCTCCAAGTGTTTACTGCCATGTCATGCCGGGGAGAAATGAAGGTTTTACATTATTCATTATACATATTGTTGTAAATATTATGTGTGGAATGGTCCCCCTTCTTGCACACTGCAGCGCTGTTCTGCAGACAGAAAATGCAGCCTTACCTGCGCTGAAATGAAAAAAGACCAAAAAAAGGAAAAAATATAAAGACTATTGAATATATTAAAGAGTTACCTGCCTGTTATTTAAGCGAATAAATATCTATATATGAGAAAGAACACACCTGTATACTGTAGACTAAATCTGTATGGAAATCTAAGAGAATTTAATGGGAATTAAGTCCAACACCTTTTGTCTGTATGAAAGAAAAAATACATCAAAGTATTCTACAATAATAACTTTGACAAAGTCTGTGTGGCTCTGTGTTGTTTGTTCACATCAGTGTGCATAGGTGTCATACTGCATGCTACTAAGGTCAGTACAGATTCCCCATAATGCACCACAGGAAATATTCTGTTCGTATTCTATCCCTTCATCATGTGTACTGGGTCATTTCCTTAAAACCATAAAGGTTTAACATTATTTGTTAATCATTTATAAATGACATAACTATTGTTTCCTAGGCCTGCTCAGGGACGTTAACTGATTGTGAATGCACTCTGTAACTGAATTTTTAGGCCACTTTGGGTAAGAATATGACAGCACAAAATGTGTTAATACTCCACTTGTTAGCTGTTTTTGTCCAGCAGTTGAACCTTGAGGTAGTTAGGTGTCCGAATTGGCTGACAGAATCCGTAGAAGATGCCTAGTGTGAAACATGCTGTGGCTGTCCACAGGAGATGGACTGATTGATGACAGGACCTTTGATGAATAGCAGGTGAACGTTTTTCATACTCTTACCACTACTTGTATTCCTTTAATCATTAACGATTTCCCTCCTGCAGCACATCAAACCTGTCACAGCCATTAGGCTTATTGGACAAAATTTAAAAAAATCATCTGATACGAAACTTTCTGTTCCTCATATTATGGGACGTCCATACTGTTACTGAACAGCGCCATTCTGAAAGGCATTAACACATCCTTTCATCCATTCCAAATACCTTCGTTCTGGTGACATCACACGCGTACATACACGTGCCAGTAGTTGGTCTCTGCTCAGACGGAAGAATACCTTGTTTAAATCAGATGACATCTTCATAACTGCAGAATGACAGATAATTTTCTGCATAACTGGGATTCCATGTTAAGAACTCCATGCGGTACAAGGTCTGGGATTCGTGCTCGAGTAACTTTATTGGTTGCAGTGAGCAGGACTTCAGATGAAAGGAGTCGTCGCCAAGTGTTGCATTTGAGTCATTCATACTGTAGAGGTCATCAGCATAACACAACCCTCAGATTTAATCCACCAATAACAAACAACTCTTACCATTTGATGCGTCACACCACAATGTCTTAGAAACCTCCTCTTTATTAACAGCGAGTCCTAATAAAACACCTCCTGTGAGCGCTTGCGGTGATTACGTAATTCTCTCAATGTTGCTACGTGTGAGCTCTAGGTCACGTCCCCAAAAATGAACACGGCAGCGCTACAATAAACCCCTCGTGTTTATAAAAGTGATGTGTTTCAGAGGTGATCAGATGTGGGTGTTGTTCTTGCTGAAGCTTTTGCTCCTGTATGTGATGTCCACTGAATACATGTAAACACAGAGACTCAGCCTGTGAGCTTTACAGGGGCAGGGTGTTGCTGGGCTACTGCGTTCCATTGCATGCATCAAATAAGCGCATGTGCCCTTGAAAGAAGATAGTATGAAAACAGCTGCATCTTCAACGAGTATAGACATATTCCTATTTGTCTCTGAAGTGATCAGAGACTGAAGACGCCTCCACATGATTTCAGCATTCCAGCGTTATTCCAATGATCTCCAACCAGGCCAACGCCCCTGCATGAGCATGTTGAGGCACATGGGAGCAACGGAGAGATCTCCAGCTCAGCTATGGCTCTGAAACAGTGGTGATGAAAAACAAATCTCATCCTGAAGTGTTTTGTTCACAAACACACATCAGGCATCACTTCCATAGCTGCTGGCTTCAGTTCATCTATACTACATACCCTTACATGTAACATCTAGTGTTTCTAGTGAAGTTCCATGCATCAGTGACACAGGGGGTCTTTATTCAATCAGTCCACAATGGCTCTTTAATGAAGCTAGTGGAGTAACACCAGAACCCTGAAACTATAGGAATAACTAAGATCATACTAAGATCATACTGATGTTGATGCTTGTTTTAGCCAATTTACTACAAGTCACACACACATTGAAAGCATCTTCCACAGGCATTAACTGGGCTCACCTGGTAGAACTAGGCCTTCACAGAGAACAAAAGCAGCCCTGTGATCATTGTGTGGTAATTCAGTTATAAACAGACTGCTGGGCCGCTCCTCCATTCAGCCGGTTGCAAGTGCAGCTGGGACGATCTTCAACACGAGGTCTGACCCCAGAAACCTTCAGAGCCCTACGTCGTCTAAACACAAATTCATGTTTGTAAAGTGACTTGAACTCGATAGAGGAAGGAAGAGAGACACCAAGGCTGATGGTATCTTGTTTAAATCCCATCTTTGATTCTCTACATGTATCCTTGCTCTTACCGTGTTCTAGAACTCTGCTGTGTATTTACCTCACCTTCCTGTTCATGTGCAGGAGGCGGACATGAACTCCGCCCAGAGGAAAGGTCTGGTTTATAACTGCATTACCACACAATGACACCATCACTGATGTGACATAAGACTGCGGGCCTTATTCGCTGATGTCAATTCGTGGGGCTGATCTGCAGTAAATTGTCTAAAACGTTTACAGCTTCACGCTTTGCACTTCCATCAAATGAGGTCTTGGCCGTTTGTTTTGAGACCCGTTACCAGACTCGACCCAAATGTTCAGGGAAAGTAAGACGGCAGAGAGCTTTTGCTGTTCAGAGAGAGAAAAAGGAGATGCATTAATATCAACAGCACACAAACATGACACTGAGTAGATATTTGCAACTGAAAAGTAAAGAGAAAATATGATTTATTTGTCAAACATTACCCATACTCATGTTCCTCAAACAATACTTATTCAGATCAAACTTATATATACACATTAACTTCATGACACTCATTCAAAACTGGAAATTGCATCATTTACCAGGTCTTTTTGGATGCGTTTAGTACTTACATTCCAAACTATCAGTATGTACAAAGGCCTAACTGTGGGAACATTACACCTCAGGTAATGGAGCAGCGGCAGTCATGCCCGGAACATATGCTGCGTAAGCAATGCTGACAAGATCTAAAGGTGTTGTGGAGCATTGGTGAAAAATAAAAAGTCACGTATACCATGTTACCGATACTACCTTTACAAAAATACCAGGCCACGGTGGCGGCAGCTTGTCCAGCCTCTTCCACTCCCAACTGCAGAATCCACTTTAGCTTTAAGAAAAATAAGCGACGCTAAATAAACGTATTCTTTGACACAATGGTGCCGGTTCACAAAGAGTCAAGTTTCTGGTCAGAGCGGATGAAGACCTCCGGATGGGTCGACTGCATTTTCAGTTTGAAAGCCGAATGTAAGAAGACTCTTTGTGGACCTTCACCTCAATCTTAACAGATTCTTCATTCTACACTTCAGTTATCTTGTTTACTAAGGTCAAATCATATCAGATAGAACAGAAATATCTTGTTGTACTCAAAATCTTGAAATTATGGTCTATTACAAAAACAAAACATATGCACTGAGGTCGCTGCTGGTCGGCTCAAGCCTGTGCAGCAGAAAGCAAACATCTTTTGTTTGATCCTTACCATGGAGTCAAGCAGGCAAAGGTGTTCAGAAAGCCACTCATCCCGCATGGCAGATCAACCATTACCTAGAAGAAACTGGCAACAAGGTTTAACAGTAACGTGTACTCACATCAGTGTCATCACACTTCTACAAATACATGCATAGTCAGCAGCTCCTACTGAAAATTTTAAACAAATTCCAGAGTTCTTCTGTCCTCATGACGTTCAGTACACAGTCATATCAAGTTCAGGTTCAAAATCGGAATAACAGAGATAAGTACTTGACCCTACATTTTGAGTGATGTGCTCGCACTCTCCGCACACTTGGTGCAGAACTCCACAGAGACGTGGTTCTTGTCCACGTGCAGACACACGCCGGCAGATGTCTCTTTCTCCTCCAGCTTCACGCGTTTCCTCGGTAAGGCATAGTCGTGGTCGTTTGAGTCGGGCCCCTGGAAAAGCGAGGAAGATAATTTCATCCCATTCACACCGCTCAGCCTGGACAAGAGCTGGGCTAACATGCTCTCATTGGCCAGCACGGCCCTCAGGTACCTGGTTTCATCCTCCAACTCTTCCACCCGCTTTGTCAACTGACAATTCTCCTGCTTGAGCGCGTCATTTTCCGTCGCCAGGATGCCGACCTTCCCCTCCAGACTCTCCACGTATTCTTTCTTCTTGAGACGATTCAATCTGGCAGCGATGGCATTTTTGTTAATCACGTGGCTGGACAGGTTTTGGCTTTTCTTGATCTTCAGGCCTGTAGATATCCGTTCTGGAGAGGAGGCTGTTGACACTTCAATCCCAGAATCACGGCCCCTGGCTCCATACATACCCATTTCACTCAACTCAACGTCGAGGAGCGGAGAGGACAGATCTCTCTCTAAAGTCCAATTAAAATCATCAATCGTAAAAAGGTCATCCAGGTCTATTCCAGCGCTGTCGATATCCTCAGCAGGAGAGCCTTCAGACGGGCTGGACAGGACTTCTTCTATGTCCTCTGGATCCATTTCCACCTCCAGACACAGAGCCTCTGTCTTGTTCATGGTGCGCCCTCTTCTTCTTGTGATCATTGTGGTCTAGTGGCGCTCAAGAATGTGGACCAGAAATTATCTTGAACTTGCTCGGCTGAAAACGAACAAAAACAACAAATCACTCTGTTAGTATTTCATTCAGGAGGTTTTGTCACAAGGATAAAGTACAATCGGATAAGGAATAAGTTCAACTCTCCAATACATATTATCAGACAGTTACACTAGACTTCGGACATTACACGAAGTAAAAACAACAATGCGTGAATTAGCTACTGTACATTACAAGAAACAGCACCCCTAGTGTGTATCAATAATATTTTTTAACTCTCTTAACCGCTCCTTAAATATGTTTGGCTGGCGTCATCTAAATGACGTAACCTGCTGCTCACAACAGCCTCCATCTTACACAAGACAGAGGTTGGAGTCAAAACGTTTCACCAACGCAACTACGGAGTAGCCATAGCTCATATATGATAACATGCGAGATATTTCACTCTGCATCGTTTTCTACACTATAAATCCTGCCCCCCACCCATTGCCTCCATTTACGATTATTAATTTTGCACACTAATGCAAGTGACAACGGTAAACAAATTGTTAGCAGCTAACAGTAGCTAACGAACTAGGCCCCGCCAACTGCAGGACAGTGAGCTGTCAAAGAGCGCGCAGCAGCTTAAACGTAATTTATAATGGATAATATTCAGACTCAAATCTAACTGTGGGTACTTTTGCAGTTTCGCTTCGCATTAATACAGAAAACCAAGTTATTAGAAAGTTTGCGTTAGCTCAGCAAGCGCTTCAGTAATTTAGCGCAAGGCCATGTGGCGCGAGCCAACAAAAGCAACGAATGACGCAGCAACTCCAACGAACGCTTTCAACTTTAAGTACTTACCGTGTAGCAAAACACATAAATGCAAGGATAAACTCTTGGGGTCGAGTCCTCAGAGAGATCTGTAGTGATGTTTAACGTCGCAACGCAGCTCTAATGTGGAAAATATCAACAACGCGACCCCGCGAAGGATTAAACCGAGAAGAGCGCCGACCTCCACAACACTTGTTCTTTTCTCTATATGGCGTGTTCAATCTTTGACTTAGATTGTGAATACCGCCACCTACTGTACCGGAGTATGTAGACAGCCACATTAGCCTGTACTGTGTGGAGAGGGTAGCTACCTATTGTTAATTACAAAAAATTCTACTCTTCTCTTAAGTGATAGATTATTGCCTATTGTTTAACAATATATATATATATACATATGTATATATATATATATATATATATATGCCAATAACTCAGTGCCACTTGAATGCCACGTGGTAGGGAGGGGGGAAAAATGTAAAATTAGAGCCCCAGATTAAAAGAAAGTTCTCTTTTACAAAATGGCTCTCAAGTATACTTTGTTCAATACATATATGGTTAATTGGATGTGATTATAGGAGCCAATGCGCTGCATTATGCTTTTGTCCCTAAAAATGAAAATGTACTCATGTAGAGAAATCACAATGACACCCTGGGAATTTACTTAGGAGAGCATTTTAAGGTTTCGGTTAGTGTGGTGGCACTTTGTCTTGTTTCCTCTGCAGCATAGATGCATCACTTCTTGGGTCAGCCTGGCACACAGCATGAGGAGACTAAATAACCTAACATTATATTGTTTATTTGGAAAACACCAAATACCTACAAAGTCAGAAAAAACTATTTTGCTTCCAACAGTAGACTCCAAAATTACGTAAATGATAGTGATACCATCGAATTAAGGTGACATCGCCAAACCAACAAAGGCGACGTCATACAATAACACTTGTGGCACATCGTACAGCCACTTACCAATCACCCAATTCATCTCTGGCCCTTAGTTATTAAGTATAGTGACACCTGGGAAAAGGTTCATTCTCAATGATCTCCACCATCTTCCTTCAGGAGAAAAAGGGTTTTATTGAACACATAAGTGCGTAGCAGACATTATGAAACAAAGCCACCTCCTTTGGCAGGGTCTTCAACTGAAACGTCAGCAGTTCCAATTATTCAGTTGAGAATTAAATTTGTATGAACACTGAAAGACATCTTTCATTATGTGAAGGAGTGAAAACAATAGCACAGTAAACAAACCGTCAACAATGTCACCATAATCAGTGTTACACAACAATCTTGGCTCGTGATGTGCAGTATAGAGAAATCAGAGCATGGAGGTCTTAGCAGATGCTTCACATAAAGACCATCTCTTATAAAGCAACAAAGTACATTTTTACAACAAGCTACTGTATGTTTTGTACTGAAGCATTATAATTTTGAAGTGGCGCATATCAACAGAAAGCTAGAACTCCACAAGATGGCAGCGGGTTCTGTGACTCAAAACAGTTGCAGTCCAGTTTTCAGCTTGGCGACGTCGCTCTGTGTCCAAACAAGTCCATCAACAGTTCTCGGTGCTGCTGAGCTTCCCGGGGCGTAGTGTGATGCGGCGCTCTCCAACTCCACCGGGTGATCGTAGACGCTCATTGTCGAGTGGTTGTCCACCATGAGGCATGAAGGATCGTCTGACTGGCCCGGGACTTTACCGAGAGGAAAGTTCTTCCACAAAACTTTATCTGTGCACACCTGCCACGGAGAACCCCGGAGCAACTTGGCCTTTTCTGCCAGAGCGCCCGCGTGCGTGTGCTCCTGAGAGGACTCGCTGCCGTCAGTGTCTGCCCTCCTACGCAAAGTCTGTTCGTGGCGTCTTGAATGCTGCAGCTTCTCGTGTAAGCTCTCCAGTGTGTAGATGGGCTGCTCTCTCTGCCTGGGGGGGGGATCATCTACCGAGTGTTCAGTCTGTGTGTAGATGGAGCAGAGTTGGATCAGCCTCTGCCGGGTTTCCAGAGGAAGCGGGTGTTCCATGTCGTCCAGGATCAACTGAAGCAAGTGCGGCGTGCTCGTACAGGGAGCATCCAGACAGGCGGACAACAGCTGCTGCCACCTCAGCTGGATGCGGTTTACAAATACCCTGTCCTTCATCCTGGCTTTCTTCTGAACTTTGGTTTCAAAATGGTACTCATATCTGTTGCTGTTACAGAGGAGAACTTCTGAGATCCAGGCAGACACGTAGAAAGCCCTGCGATTGTTGGGCTCTTTGGAATGTTGCTTGAGTTCAGCAAAGAGTTTCTCCAGCAGGAGGTGAATGAAAGCCGGCGAGTTGAGCATCTTGAGGAGGGGCAGCCAAAAGCGCAGAAACGTCTGAGGAAGTCTGGGCTCAGTGGGACTTTGGTTGTCAGATGTGTTACAGCCTAAAGTCTCGAGTTGCTCAACAGTAGGAATCAGAAATCCGTCTTCAACCAACACATCAATCAGCAATTCACTGGACTCTAAAGCAAACTGCTTGATCTCACCAAGTATCCAGCTCATGTCTGCAAAGGGCGCCGGCCACAAACTCTTTGTGTTGCCTCCAGGGAGCTCGTGAAAAGTCTGGTACTGATCCTTCTCAAAAGATATCACAAGTTCTCGTATATTCTTGTAGAGCTCCATCTCTCTCTGCCTTGAGAGGAGTTCATCCTCTTGCCGTTTCAACTCGTCCTCCACATCCTCTCCATCAGACTGAGCCTTCCACTCGTCATTCAGCCCCCCGCCCAGCTGTCTGGACCAGTACTCCTGCTGGAGCCACTCCAACACTGCCTTACAGCCCTTTCGACACCATTTCAAGGTAGGGAGCTTACGGTGTGTGACGTCATGCCTGAGGTCGACCACCCACTCGGGAATGTTCAGGTTCCCGGCCAGCCTCCTCAGCGGACGAGCGGTTCTCCCCTGCTGCCGTTCGGTGATTAAATTGACGAACCTCACCAGCGCGGCTCCGTAAAGCAGAACCAGGTCTTCCCCGTCCAGCTGTCGGGACTTGTCCAGAACCTGGCACCGCACCAGGTCCGCCGTACAGTCCACCGCCACCGGGGTGCTGCTGGCATAGCGGGCCTTCCACGCAGAGATCCGGTGCAGAGCGTACTTCTGTAGGGAGCAGTCCTGAGAGTACAGATACTCCAGAACCTGGTCCCACTCAGCTTTGTTGATCCACGCCACCACATGGCGTTGCTTCCCCGAGCTCTTCTTCTTCATTTTAAATGGGAGTAGAGACGAAAGGTCGATTCGCGCATGCGTCCACTGCACTTATATATGTTTGTCGAGGAATTGCTGTATTTATCTCTAGTTAACAAATATAAAACATAAATCACGCAACGTGCAGCACACGCAGCTTAAACGCGCACGTCCACAAATGATATCGCATCACGGAAATGACACAGAGAGCCGTCGCCCTGACATGCACGTCATCACATACAGGACATCCGGTCGACACAGAATTTTTCAGAAGATGGCGGGCGCTTTGAAAGAGGAACAACTTGTACGAAATATTTACGCCGATTTACAGGTAAGACAACTCAAAACCTCATAAAAGAAACTTTAAAGTTGGTAATTAAGGTTTATGTACAAGCGAAACGTAACGAAACGTACTTTGTTTGTGCGTAACGTAGCGTAGGAG
The DNA here is from genome assembly GCF_046128005.1 of Genypterus blacodes. Classification (NCBI taxonomy): domain Eukaryota; kingdom Metazoa; phylum Chordata; class Actinopteri; order Ophidiiformes; family Ophidiidae; genus Genypterus; species Genypterus blacodes. The sequence continues at coordinate 333,958 of NW_027466957.1, forward strand.
CCGACAGTTGGAACCGCGTCCTTATAAAGCGATTTAAATGTCGTCTGTGTGTTTGTCTCGGTCCAGGCTGCGTCCTGTCCTCTGTTGGACGGCCTGTACCTGCAGGAGGCGGACAGCATGCTGCGGCTGCTGTGTGCTCCCTCTAAGCACCGCACAGACATACTGACATGGATCTGTAACAGGTCACAACAGACACACACACAGCACACGCAAGTCAGCTGTTAAAACGGCAACGATCTCATCTTCTGTCCTGTCTTGTCACTTTACAGCATCAATCCAAACTTTTCCAATGTCAAGGGGTTATCACTGAGATCCAAAGACCCTGATGTGTTGACTAAAGGTAACATGACTTGCATCCGCTACTTGGTTGATCTATAGGGGCGGGGCGCATGCGCAGAGTGGTTTGTTTGCAGTTCTACGAGACTGAAAAAGGTCCATGTTTGATGATTGTTGTTTTCTGATGCACATGCAGACATTGCTGGGCTTGGACAGGAGCTGCTGCTGTGTAAAGCAGACGACTTGGACCTGATTATGGTGAGATGGTGTTTGAGAGTCGATGGTACACAGCCCCGTTTACATTCATGTGTCATACTTCACGTCTCTGATTGGAAAATGCCGTCTTCTGTCCTTCCAGGGAAATGCGAGCCCTCACCGACAGCTTCAGTTCCTGGAGCAGCTTTTAACTCTACTCCCAGGCTGCGACAGACCCGAGCACAAAATGGATGATGAGATCCTACTGAATGAACTCTATGCAGCAGAGAACCTGCCTCACCTCACAAAAATGCTCAACCCTGCACTTGACCCCTGGCCTGCACACATCAAGTATGGATAGTTTGTTTATGTTTTGCAACTTCCGTTCACTCTCTTAACCTTTATTCCATACGGCCTGTGTTCCTGTGATGATGCGTTTCCTCACAGGGCCTTACACAAGGGTCAGAAGACTTCTTGTTCCAAGCCAAGTAGGGGAGAGACTGATGTCGCTGCCCTTCTGGAGTTGACTCAGTCAGCATTGCAGCAGCTGCAGTCAGAGGTACGGCGGCTGTGACCACCAAGATGAAGTTGCATTTTGTTGTATGATGTATCAATAAGAGACATTTCTTAACGGGTTTGTTCTCGTTTCAACTTCCATTTACTACCTCAGTGTGACTTCCTGCATAAAGAAGCTCCCAGCGTCTTCTCTCCCAACTCGATGCGTGTGGCAGCTTGTGACCTCAAACAGCTGATGGCCACTTTCAGCCACGTCTATGAAACAGACTTCAGAGCCTACTGCAGCAGAGACGCCCCCAGCTTCAGCACAGAGACAGAGGTCTTTCAGAGAGTGCACCAGCTGCTCCTGGCCTGCAATACGGTAGGTACAGCAGCACTCTGACACATTCATGACCTAACATGTGGACTCAAGTCAGACTGATGTGTTTTCCTCTCACTCTTCTGTGTTTGTCAGGAGTTGGAAATGCTAAACGAGGTGTCTGAGGCGTCTGTGTCCATGACTGAGGACGTTAGGCAACTTCAAACACAGCCTCGCTACTGGAGCGGTGCTGAGAAACACACATTACGTACGCAAACCTTGACTCTGTCACGTTCACACACACATTGCAGTTTGCAGTTTGTTCATATTTCATTCTTTCTTTTTCTTCTTTCAATGTTGTTAGCCGACCAGCTGGAAGAACTTTCCAGGCGATACAGAGACTTCCTCTCTCTGCTTCACTCCTAACGCTGCAAACTGTACAAACACAGACTTCACACCTGAAACCATTGAGGTGAATACAAACCCACTGCTGAAATCAACTGAGCACTTGCAGAATAATGGACCCCACCCAGCGTTGCCTCCATCAGGGCACCAGTGTGAGACGTTTGACCCAGGCTCCACCCGTCACATCACTGGTTACACTCGTAACGACGTCTGGCAGGATTGAGTAAGTTTGCATTTGTAGTCATGCCGACCAGAGTGCCAAACCTGCTGGTACTCATGTCAGCAGCTTTGGAAGAAATGGACGGAGGGGGTGTTTGGACTGAGCCGGGATTTGTTTGGAAAGGACAATACTGACTGAACCATCTAACCTTTTTTATTTGTTGTTTAAAAGAAGAGAACAGCGTCGAATTATGCTCCTTGTGTACAGCAAAGGGATCCAGCACAGGAAACACGCCTCTGAATCAATCAATGTAACCAAGGTAACTGTATACTGATCTTTGATATGCATATGTATGAATAAACATCATGAACTCTGAGAGTGCAGTTGTGTTCAATTCAATCTTAGTATTCTACATCACAACAGTGTGAGTCGTTCAGGAAGGTGAAGAGCGAACTCGGGGGACAGCAGAGGGTTGAATAATTATCTAAATGCAACAGCTTTGAATGGTGTAAATGTTTTTGAAGTTTAAAGCAAAGGTAGCAAAGGAATCAAACACTTTATATTACAGATTTATTGTTTTAAGCAACACAATGTCAACACGTTTAGAGTGTCTTAACAGTTCATTGGTTTCAGCCCAAACATGAAGTGTACACACTTTTCTCCTCGACCTCCCAGCCCGGCTCACGGGGCCCGGATGCTGCTGCCCGCAAACAGTCCCACTTGTTTAGAACCCTTTCTTGACCAGCCACTCCTTCAGCTCTTGATCGTAGTGACCTTTGACCCGCAGACTCATGGTGACCTCGTTGACCTGCGTGGGGAGCTCCCTGCCCGTCACCTCTTGGAGAAACCGCTTCACGTCCTTCTCCAAAGCCCAAATGTCCCCCTCCACTTTCCGTACCAGCGTCGTCTTCCGGTTGCCGTTAGTTATGTCTGTGTAAACGGGGACGTTGTGCATCCGGGAGCGGCGGATCATGTACGGTAAAGCTGGGGGCGTGTCCGCGGGGGGCGTCCAGCCAGACGGAGCGGGGCCGTCGTGGTGTGGCGGAGCAGGGACCCGCGATGGAGGGATGAGCCGCTCGACAAACTTATATTCCTCCGTGGACTCCAAGATCTGCGTCTTTGGAGCTTCTGGGGCAGCGGTGCAGACGCTCCGAAACCCTGCGGCGGTAACAGCTGTCCCCGGTGTCCGGCTGTGCAGGCTGCGGACTCCTCTCAGTGCCCGGTGGAGCAGTGACATCTGTGTGCTGCAGTACGCCGCCATGTTGTGCAGTGAGGAGCAGTCGGAAGAGCTATACTTGATCATTTCCGGTAGCCTAAGGGACGATGTTGCTGCCCCCTACAGGACAGTGCTGTACTGCAGTGTGGGGCTTTAACAGTTGATGAACAATTTCGAAAGTTTGGTAATTTGAATCCCTTCAAAGTATTGATATTATTTAAACATGTAGAATTACCTCAATTTTAGAGAATAGGAAACACGTGAAAGGCTTCTAGCTGCCTGAGCCCACTCTAGAAGTCTGTATTATTCCATTTGTCTTAACTTCCTCCCTTCTGTTCTCTTTATATGTCCCCTGAGGCAAGGAGTGTGCACACAAAACAACATTCTTTTCAGTATTTCTGCCTTTCTAGAAGTTCTTTTCCTGCGTCAGACATACATTTTTATCTATTTCCCTCCACTTTTCCTGCTCCACATCAAGCCACAGGACCACTCCCTCTCTGACAGTCTCATTGTGTCTGCATGGAGCTCATATACTGCAACTGAAGCTCCCAGGAGCTGTCTGCCATGACTAAATCAAACGTATCACAGCGTTAGTCACCTCTAAATAACTTACAACTGGATGTATGAGTCTGCTTTGATATGTGTCCATCCACTTCTCCTTCTGTCACTTTATAGGCAAAGGCTTTATTTACATAAACATTTGCATGACTGTTTGTGTTCAAATCCCTTCCACCCTGGTTGAGTCTGAACTCCCAGTACAAAACAGAAGAGCTTTATTTTATTTATTTATTTTATTACCAGATATGTGCAACACACCTCTTTCACTTCATGGAGTTGAGACAAACGATTAGATTTTCTGGTCACATAAAAATGTATCTTATTTGAATTTTCAGAATACAAAATGTACAATTGTACCTTATTTTGATGTATTTGTGGACACAGTATTTTGCAATTTATCTTGATAAATGTCTTGTTACAAAGCTTCCTACAAAGACGGCGGCGGCGGCGGTCTCTCTCTCTCTCTCTCTCTCTCTCTCTCTCTCTCTCTCTCTCTCTCTCTGGGAGCGATCCTCGGCTTGGAACTATAATTTAGCAGCAACTTTCATCAGGATCAGCGGCGTCAGAATGAGCAAAACTTCTAGAAAAGAAGACCCTTCGAATGACCCAGAGGTAACAAACAGACCCAAACTCAGCTGGACCACTGCCCATGTGTTTATGCATCATGTTACACTGTGTTCTTCTGTGTTCCGATGAAAATGAACACTTAAGTTTATTTTAATGATAGAAAACACGAATTTAAAACTTTTATATTCTTAATGAATACGTTTATATTCTTAATTAATAGGTAAAGCAGCCTACAGTGGCTGTTAATGCTCTCGATTAATAAGCTGTTACTACAGGTTCCGGAACAACTGAAACCACTTGTGCCAATATGAACAATTCAGAAAAGGACGCAAAAGTGAATCATTATGAACTCCACAGGATTGTTCAAAACCTGAAGTAAAAGCCTGAACAAAGCAAACAGTGATTCATTCTGTAAGCTGAAGACGGGGAGTCTTCGACCCTGCACCCTGACTGTTTTACTAGACGGACCTCTGACCTTTTGTGTGTCTGTATTCCTGTAGTGGAATGTGAGAAAATGTCCCAGTGCTTGCCGTGTCTTGTTCTGCTTTTTCCCTCCCGCACAGGTGACTCAACCCAAGCAGAGAGGAAAAAAAAACACGCACTCACACAAACACCAGCCCTATCTGAGTGCACACATATACTACATACACATACTCAGATGATGTATGTAGATGTTGAGATGATGATGAGATGACATCATAGCTGGAGCTCTATCCTTTCTTCCCTGCACTGACAGGCAGGTGTCCCCGAATCTAAAAAGGGGAACATGAATCACTTCGCCATGAAGAAGACTGCAGTTCAGAGCATGCTGGACGTCGCACTGCTGCCAACTCCTCCCAGCTGAAGACGGTTCTGTATGAGGGACCTCAGTATCATTTCTTCATCCCCTCATCGTTCTGCTGTCCCTGTCCATCACATTACAAGTGGCAGTGGGGCTGATGCTCGTCTTCATCGGCAAGTAACCCCAAAGTGCACAATACACTACTATTGAATTCATTCTAGCCATAATTTATAGTCAAGCTTTGTTTGTCTTTTGCAAAGTTGGGAAAACGATTATTGTGATGTTTGTGTTTCTGCAGCCCGACTGTATTAACTGAAAACTTTAAGTGAATGAAATACTGAATAAGTACCGCCTCAGGTAAATGAATGAGGCGATATTTCTTTGTCTTGTTGCAGGAGAATGAGCGTCCAGAGGGTACATTGTACATTTACATTTGGTCATTTGTCTCTATTATTAACTCCTCACATGCTTAGTTGTGTCCCTCCCTCTCTGCTTCCTGGTGCTGACTTATTGTTTTGCCTCTGGGCATGTGTGTCATCAGTGAAGTATGACCTGGATGAGGATAGGAAACAAGCCAAGCTGAACAAGATGGACAATGTAGCAACGGTCTTTGTCTTCTTCACTGTCCTCATCAACATCTTCATCACAGTGCTCGGCTTCGAGGGACACGTACACAAGTAGGCCATGTAACAAGCAAAGTGTACCGAAACTGCTTTACACACTTTATACGGAGACACAAATTCCTTCTGATTTGCCTCTCCAGTGTTCCTCTGACTCAAGTACCAACACAGAACCTTGCTCCTGTACCGATGGACCACAACATTTCCAGTATCTTCTAGATGAGACTGTGGATCAGTGGCTTCTCTCTAACTTCTTCTGATGCAGGAACTCCTGAGTAAAACCTCATCTAAGACCACAACATCAACACCAGATCACTGTCACAGCCATTGAAACTCAACTGAAGATGAATCAAATACATCAGACTGTTTCATCTCTCACTGCTCTTCTGATCTTGATACCACACTTTTGTTACAAATGTCTCATCTGTCAAATGCACATCATTAGGCTTTTTTTATAAACTATTAGTTGAATGTCAATCTTTTATTTTTTTAGAATGTTTGAGTGATAGAATGGATGCAATTCAAATGCAAATGCAATGCAAATAAGTGTATTAAATACATTTGCAGAATTAAGTCTGTTTCTCTTCCCAGCTGAATTAATTTTCTGATGCATATTAGAAGATTGGATTCATGTTTTGATTTGTTTTATTAACGCTTCACATAAACACAATCATTTGTCTTTTTTTTTTGGACATGAAGGACATGAAGTGGGAGACAGCTTGAAGTAAGCTCACAGGTTATGAGAACATCAGCTCTTCTACACACACATGTCAATGCCACAAGTGAGAACAAATCACATCAATTGGAGCGAAGCTGCAAACAAGCAATGGAACATGCAGATTTCACATGCCTGCAAAACACAGCGCAATAGTGCAAGAAAGCAAAGACTGTTACATTTTAAAGAGTGTGGCACTTTTATTCTAGCTTTGGTGTATTGGAATGATGAAAAAACAGTAAACAATCATCTCCACTAAGACATTAATAGAGATGTGACCTGAAGTATCCTGACAGATTAGGTAGATGCATGCATCATTCAACTTTATCAATATTTTCCCCGCTGTCCTTCATGTAGCAGTACATGTAGTAGAGCGCAGCTGCCAACAGAGCCAACAGCAGCAGCCGGATCAGCTTCGACACACAGCCGCCAGACTTTTTGACTGGTTCTGTGGCTCGTACTGCGCTGTGATTGGCTGTGACTGCTTTGGCACTCCTGATGGGAGGCCTGGAAGGAAAGAGGAAAGATGTGAGGTCAGGCTTTTACTGCCACAGCCACACTGGCTCATAACACAGCTTCATTAGGGAGGACTCACTCTGCATCGTGCTCTGACTCCTCATCTTCAACTGGCTCAGTGTTTCCTCTGTACTTCAACCTGATGGAGACGCACCTCATGCTTACTTCACACTGATTTCACCATTTTCAAATTTATCTACACACACAGTGATGCCAACATTTTCCATTTGCTGTCAAATAATGTATACAGAAGAGAGTCAGGATAATAGCTTGATGAGTGAATGGTACAAATTCAGAATTGTCTATGAATTATGAGTAAGTGGGAAGTGATGGAGAAGAACTGCACATAAACGTTTCAATGATGCAGTTAAGTACTACATGCCACTACTGTCAACAAATCCCTCACTTCCAAATTAAGACAAGATGTACTGAAAGTGTCTGTGTGAGTGTCTGTGTGAGTGTGTGTTTGTGTTAAAGGTGGACTCACGTTTCCCCATAACTGTCATGCTTATCCTGTGGAGAGAAAAGCAGACAGACAAGTCAAGTCAAGTCAATTGTATTTGTATAGCACAATATCAACTACAATGTCTCCCAGAGAAAACCTTAATGTAGGTATAAGGAAAAAAGGTAGAGATTCCCTCTCCACAAATGAGAGTGTGTATAAGAGTGGGTAATAGGAGCTTCCAGTGGGATTATGCAAAGGTACAAAGCTGTTAGAGATCAGATAAGGCAGGTGGGTACACAGAAGGAGACAGACGGGACTCACCTGTGTGTTGTACGTTATGTAGGTTATCTCCTCCTCTGTATGGAAAGAAAACAACATCAATACTAGCAAGACTGCACTTGGAATGCATTTAAATAATAATAGATTGGAATTGTTAACTGTAGTATAGAATTCCCTGGGTGTTTTTGCACACCTGCTGCCTTCATTAGTGCTTGTAGATGAATAAGCCTCAATGTCACACTTTTCTATGTTACAGGCTCAGAAGATATCAATCAAAAGTCTTACATTCTGTATTTGATTAATTGGTTTTTTTTGAAACATGAAGGCATTTTGAGCGTCTGAGTCAATTTCTGTGTAAATGGAGTTTTTTTAATTATACAATTACAGCCATTTGTTGCAGCCAAGGACCTGTCAACCTGCTGTCCACCAGGGGGCGTGGCAGGCCTGGCTAAGGATCCCAGTCGATAAAATCAGATGAAGGAAATCCACCCCCGGTTTGATTAGCATTATTTAAAAATGAAGGTTTGTACTTTTATCTTCCACTGTGTAGATAATGAATACAAACAACTTATCATAACTTACAGGAAAAACACGTCTGTACCTCATAAAAACAATTCATTACGCTGCTACTTTATGTGGGTGTGCCATTGTGTATTGTCACCATCAACAATACAATACTGGTCCCTGACATTGACACACCTTGATGGAATGCTGATTGACAAACTGTCCACCTTAAGACAGTCTACTGCTGCAGCTGATTCTATTATGTGGGATAATATCTTTCATCTTCCTGCCTAATGAAGGAGCAGAGTGAGAGTTGGCCCAGCAGGTTAAGCAGCAAGCTTGTGTCCTACCTTCCTCTCTGTAGTAGGTCTTATCAGAGGAGGTCTTCACTGGAGCGTTGTCCATGGCCTCCTGAAGCTTCTTCTCATACAGCCTGCGAGTTGATCCTGTCCACACAAACACATCAGCACAGCCTGGCAAGAACCTAAACAAAGTCACTTAAGATGCATTCACTCTACAGGTGTTTGTAAGATTTCAGATTGTACGCCTAAATCAGATATTAACAGTTTCCTATTTCTTAAGGTGCCCATGTGTGTCACCTGTGTTTACATGATTTACACATGAAGTGATGCAATTTGTACCTTCACCCAATGAGAAATGTTTCAACCATGACTAAAAACACATACGCTTTTGTGTTTACAGACTAAACAACTTCTACAGAGGCTCATAGACTTGAGCATTTACCCTTCATGTCTATTGATGGAGAGTCATCCTCCATTAGAGAGTTTATCATTCATGTAAAATAGCAAAGTTGCATTTTATTGTTTGTTGTTGTTGTTGTTGTTATTTATTTTGTTGTTGATATGCATCATGTCACATATAAACAAGAGAACAGCTGAAACTGCATGTGAGTAAAAATATCAGAATCTGGTCACTTGACTGTGTAAATGCAACCCTGAGGATAGGCTGTAAGGATGTGTGTGTTTGTGTGTGTTTATGTGTGTCACTCTTACCTACTATAGGCCCATGATGGATGCCATACTGATTCAGCAGCTCAGAGATCTCGTCATCACTTTTGACACTTAGCGACATCTGAAGACAGACAGATAGACAGATAGACAGACAGACACAGGGAAGGAGTGAAGGAGGAAGGAAGATTCTGCCCGCCAGGCTTTCCAACCTGCTCAAACTCAGCAGGGAAGTCGAAATAAAAACGAATCAAACGCAACATGTACTTTGTCCAAATAATAAAGACATTATTTCAATACCGTCAAAGTCAAAACTTAACTACACTTGTAACAGAAGTGACACACTTTCACTTTCTGTCGACACTTAAAAGTCGCGTGGATCTTCTCCAACGGCTGCGATCAGACACGAAAGGGAACAACACGAGTTACGCGTCGTGTTTCAAACAAGTGCTAAACAAAGACGAGCTTTAAAACAACACACCGCAGTACAAATGCATCCTTATTACCGTGGAATATAAATGTTTTCTCACCTTAGAAACAGACAAAAGCTGAGCCGGATCATAAAACGCAGGGCGAGGTTGAGCTGCAGAGTAAAGTGGGCGTAACTGGGAACATCTGGAGAACCTACAACCTCCCCAATTCATTTATTATATATTTATTCAAATAAGTACAAGCTGCGTCCATTGATGATTTATATTTATATTATATTTATAGATGATTTATATTTATATTATATTTAGATTTCTCATAGTATTACTGTTCTGTGGTGTGGGTCAGCAGCATAGTGTGTGTTCTAGTTTCAAAAGTGTTTTATATTTATTCCAGCAGAAATTGAGGCGACAGTTGGTGATTCATATGAGACTTTATCAGCCGTGTGTTCATTACAATACGCACCGTGTTCTGTATTAATAAGGTAAGACCGGGTCCAGACTTGTATACGTTTGAAATCATGATGCTATTATGTAAGATTTTCCATGAGATTTCCTATCCTGCAGCGCCCCCTGGAGGTAGCCTGTGTGCATGTGTATTTGTGTGCGGTCAGGCCTAAATAAGGAGTTTTCTGCCTTGTAGGATTCCCAGATGGGCGTTGGCTGCAGACTCCACAATGTATATACAAGCGCTCTACCACTTTTCCACACTAGGTATACATACAAAGCTTTGCGTCAATGATGAATACAATACATGCTGTGACAAATAACTTAAATGCAATGAAGACAAATGAAAGACATTAAAGTTCATGTTATGAATACCAGCATATGTCTTTGGCTGACTTTACAATTAAGGAAACTCTTTTAACAGTTTATCCATTCATACATTGTCATTCATCATTCATTCTTTTCTAATGAGACATAAAACAAAAGAGCCATTAGATTGACAGAAAAATACTTAGACAACTTTATTGTGTATCAAAATACTGTAAGTCTTACAAACACTTTTAAAGCCTTTTTTATTTAGGACAAGAATCATTTTTTTGTTCTCAAATAGTGAGAACGCACAGAGCCTGGGAGCATGTAGGGACAGACGCATGGTTGATGGGCGACTTTAAGACATGAGGCAGGAAAAGCAACAGCTCTTCTCATTTATTTTTTGGTCATTTGTGTTTTGTTAAAGAACAAGACAATTCACAACATCATCTTCTGTCCTCCTGTCCAGCACAGCTTTAGAAACTTCCCTTTTTAAACATTTTAATTTATATGCAACAATTCCTTATTTAAAAGTGAATCACTCACACCACATGTCTTGTTCAGTTTCATCTTATATGATCCAATTCTGACTCAGAGGCATTCTGTATCTGAAGACCTTTGCCACCTATAATGCACATGCAGAGCACATGTTTGCGTCGCACATTTAACACACTGAAAGCCAAAGCATCATTTTCCAGCAGCAGTGTTGAGAAAGCATGTGTGGGACAAAAACCACAAGTGACGGTAAGATACTACTTTCGCCCTACCCTTTATGTTTTTATGTAAATTTTCTCTACTCTAATCCATATTATGGTTTTAAGAACAGCAGTGCCTAAAACAGGATCACACTAGCAGCAGGTAAAACAACTAGGTTAGTCAAAGGGAATCATGAACTGGAGTGGACTGGGTCAGAACTAAACACTAGCACTGTGCAACAGATGAGCCTTTCATCAGACCTTTACATGTGTAGCGTGGGAGTCATGCATGTCGGGGAACGCAAGCAATTAATCGTCAAAACCTTTCTGACTAGATCCTGTGATTGTTCATGTTGAAGTCCGAACAAAACTGCAGCCGTTAATTATAACTAAGCTCTTGGGTGTAAACAATAACACTCCATCTAAGCTGCTGTCCCTCGAATCTACACTCAGGAGTAGACGAAGCTCAGATGAAGCCACACACTGATCAGGCCACAATGCTCACTTATGCTCATGACTGGAAAATGTAAAAAGCCTAAGGCACAACTGTCTGCTAGATTACAGTAATAAAAAGGTGCATCTTTCTCCTCTGTCACTTGACTCAAGGCTGTAAATGGAGGAGGGATGGAGAGAAACAGAGTGAACGTCTGGTAAGGGGAGGGATATACAGTGTATGCAATCATCTATGGGAGATCTTCAACAGGTTTTTAAAAAGCTGGCTTTAAAAATTCAGATGTGGACAACATAGAACTCTGTGAGGGTAAACACAGACTGAAACGTTTCTATTTGGTTAAATAGTTGATGGTCTCGTCAAATAGCCAGAAATGGCATTGGTTCGATTTTGAACATGGGTGGGACTGGAGCTGTAAACAATGATTGGATTGGAGACAGACATTTTGTCTATTTTAAACAGTGGTATGATAAACTTATTTGTTTTCATGAATATTGCATTTCAGACAGTGATGCGATAGGGGCTGCCAGGGATGTGTTCATCCCCCCACTTGACCACCAGGATGTACTCTCCCTTCTCTTTCAGCTGGTAGCTAACGTTGTACACGCGGTTGCCCAAATGTTTCACTAGGATCTCCTCACAAGGGACCTTGGGACCGTCCACACCGACCAGGAGCATGTTACGTCCTGAAGACAGAGACGGAACAGAGCACAGGTGAGGAAATATGAATCTAATGTCAAATACATTTTACCGTCAGAAATCACATGACACATAATGTAAAATGCATCCGTATGTGATATTTAACTGATAAAATACTACAGCTATCACATTTAGGTGGGAAAGACTGACAAATCACACACACCTGCTTTGCTGCAGTCAACACTGAAGCTGTTCTTCTGTCCGATGAAGCCCTTGGTCAAGCCCAGGCCCTTTGCCAGAACCTTGGTGGCATCTGACGGAGTTGGAGCACCCTGCTGAGAGCAGCTGATGGCGCGGGTCACAGGGTCAACCATCACAGAGGAGGTTTCATGCATACTGTGACTGGTCACCAACTTGGAACCTGGTGAAGACAGATGTAGAAAGAAGAGGTGAGACAGGTGAGATTACAAGTCAGTGATGGATCTTGGGTTAAGGTTGGCAGCCACCCTATATTTCACACACACTCCTGGGCCCGCAATTCCAACACAATCACAACGCTAAATAAAATATTTTCCTCACCAGTGATCTTGGCCTTGAAGGGGCTTCCAACGATGTGGTAAGGTCCACCATATTTGATGGAGATGAGATAGTTGCCAGGGGCCATTGGGGTGTACGTCACCCTGTAACCCTCAGGGCACTCCACACAGTCCATCTTCACCTTGGAGGGCCCGTCGATGGTCACAGCTAAAGCCCCGGGGCCTGCTTTACTCGTGTTCACTACAAATTCACATGCTGTTCCTGGAAGGCAACAATAGTAGTAGCAGGACGGGGACAAAAATGATACAAAGGGAATGAGAAAAATGCAAGAAAAGGCAAGGTGGGCTAAGAGAGAGTGTGTGTGAGGCAGTGTGTTACCTGTTGTGCCTCCCTCCAGCCCCTGTCCATAAGCAGACACCATCCCAGGGTCACCGGCCTGGCCTGCCTCTCCAACGCGGATCTTAAAGGGACTGCCAGGAATGTGACTGCCATTGAACTTCACGTCGATCAGATAGAGGCCATTCTCTCTGGGGATGAACCGGACTGCGTACTTATCTAAACCAACACAGAGGTACAGTTCAATAAGTCCCCCTCAACGTGAGACATCACTCCAGTGTCATATGCTCACACCCTCTACTAGACACGGTCGGATGGCGTCTCCGTGGTTACCTTGGTCGATCTCGGTGACGCAGCACTCCTCCAGGGCTCCAGAGGGGCTGTGAACCTTTGCGTCGATAACACCCTTTGCTCCGTTCAGGCTGACCGCAAACGATGCTGGCTGGTTCACCTTCAAGCCCGACTCCTGCTCGACAACACACACTCACACACTCAACGCTGCGGCTCTATTTAACATTTGACCCAATAACCAGACGTCGTTTTGCCTTTCAGCCACAGAAGATTCTTATTCGCTACCGACTAATGTCACATTTAGTCAACAGTTGCAGTCATTCGCCTTACCTGGGGGTCGCTAACAAGGCTAAAGAGGAGGGCTGCAGAGGACAGGGCAGAGAAAGAAGATTTTTGTGCAACTAAACAGACAGAAAATAAGAAAGAAAGGTCAGAGAAATAAGTATATATAAGGTTTGGCAATGTTTTTGTATTCGTACATGTGAATGCAGTGTATTAGTATTCAGGATGCATGTGAAGGTACTTGTGCGTCCATGTAGAAGAATTAGCACTGTGTGTGTGTGTATGTATGTATGTATGTATGTATGTATGTATGTATGTATGTATGTATGTATGTATGTATGTATGTATGTATGTATGTATGTATGTATGTGTGTGTGTGTGTGTGTGTGTGTGTGTGTGTGTGTGTGTGTGTGCAGAGACAAAGGGAGGAAAGAAACAGCCCATGTCAGACCTCTTTAACCCTTTAGCGGCCGGTGTGATTTGCACAGGTGGGTGGCTGTTGGGAGCCTTTAGAATGAGGCACGAGAAACACACACAATCCTCTAGTTTCCCAGAAGCCCTTGCACTGCCCCATCAATGCAGCAGCAGCTGATCATATCTTTACAAATTAAGTCATAACAACCCTAACCACCTCAGGTTACCAGGACCTTCAATCTGGCACTTTCATAGGATTCTGCTTTACACTGAAGTTGAAACAATCTAGTACAAAATTAAACACAAGAAACTTCAAGTAGTTTTTATTATTAATCATGTTAATGATATTCAAGCCCTTTAATTAAACTTCTCTATCTCAAATACCATATATATTATTCAATGGATGAGCAGCTGCTGCACTATGGGTAGTGTACTTTGGCCTGGTGTGTGCGCACACGGACGTGTGTGTGTGTCTCAGAGCCTCACCTGAAGACTGGCAACAGTGAGGCGGCGAGCGTCGTCTGATGGCGAGGCCACAGGGACGATGAAGGGGCTGTCAGGGATGTGCTCATCATTGAAACGGATTGACACCTCGTAGTCTCCTGCAGAGTGGATGGAGAGGCACAAAGTCAGAAAAACACACAAATAAATACAATCAGTTATTCTAAATCTGAAATTGCCTGTTAAAATACACATCTAATGCAAAATGCTGCAGTAAAACTACATGTGCAGTATACTGAGAATGTGAGAGAACTCATTCCCGTCTCTGCCCTCACCTGGCTCCTGCACGATGTAGGACACTCCACTGGAGCCGTCCTTGCGATCCTCAAAGGCGATTTCAGCTTTGCTTGGCCCCTCCACAGCAATACTGAGGCCTCCAGCTCCAGCCTCCCTTGTCCAGATACTGAATTCAGCTACATTGAACACAAAGGGCAAGAAAAGAGTCAGATACACATACTGGGGAGAATTGAAAGCAAACACAGTACACAATCCGGCCAAGAGACAAACCTGGTACTCCAGCCTCGGCTCTCTCCAGGCCGGGACCTCCCGCACGGACCTTATGTGCCCCTCCCTCTCCCAGGGGGCCCACTGTAAACTGGAACGGACTGCCGGGCACGTGCACCTTGTTGTACTTCACACACACAGTGTGCACACCCGTCTCGGTGGGGACGAAGCGGATACAGTAAGTGTTGTTCTCTCCCTCCATTATGTCAGCCTTGTGGATCTGTCCGGACGGGCTGGTCACCTGAGCGGTCATGTCTGCTATGCTGATCTCTGGAGAGGCAGACAGACACGCTGAATACACTCAGAGGGGCCAATCCTCAATTATACAGAAGGACAGAAAACATTGTTTCTACTTCCTGTTTCACTAACCTGGGATCTTCAGGCTGAGGTCACACTGGCTGCCAACATTAGCAACAGATGGAGCTCTCCTCTTCCTGGTGATGCTTTCCTTCATCCTGCCCTCACCTGTTACCTTCACCGTGAATGCACTCCCTACACACAGACACACATTTTAACCCTTCACAATTTGAAACCAGGAGAACATACGTACCGACAGTCATATGAAACATGAAAGCGTAGAATGTGTGTATGTATGTGATCATCTGAGGGAAGTACCTGGCACGTGTTGGTCAGCAAATTTGATGTTGATGATGTAATTTCCAGGTTCAGTAGGGCAGTAGGTGACCTTACAGGTTCCGTCCTCTTGGTCCTCAGTGTTGATGTCTACTTTACTGGGACCCTCGATGGAAAGGCTCAGGCCACCATAGCCTGGATGGAAAGATGAGAGTATTAATAAATACTGTAGCAACAATCACTACAACAAACACTTCAGTATCGATGTTCATATGGCGTGTACCTGCATCACGGGTGTCGATAATGAATTCGGCAGGCTCAAAGGTCCTGGCCTCACTCAGGCCTGGGCCGCTCACACGCACGCGGCTGGCATCGCCTATCTCGGACTGGCTGATCATAACAGCGATGGGGCTGCTAGGAATATGGCGGCCGTTCTTCTTAATGTTCACCAGGTGCTCTCCGATCTCCTTGGGCACGAATGAGATGCCTGTGAGGAAGAAACGCATGCGATTAATGAGGAAAATCGTTTCGCAAACAATGTGATCAGTTGACTGCTGCTTGGTTAGATCGGTGTTCTCCACGCAGGTAAACACTCACCGACATGTCCGTTACGCAGCATCTTCAGCAGGCAGGGCTCCTCGTGGCCTGACGGTGTGGTGAGGGAGGCGGTCAGCTGACTGAGATCCATCTCGCCTATGTCCAATGGGATATCGGCAGCTGATCCCACCTTCAAATGAGACATCCTCAAAGAGTCGTCACCTGGAAACACAGCAGTAACATCATGTCAGGGGGTCTGCCACTTATGTAATGGTACAACATTAAGACAGAGCATTTTGGGGTTCCTCACACTGCAGAGATTGAAATGTTTTGTTGTTGGAATTTTAAAATCTTAAATCTGTGACTCAAACTGAAGGTGGGAATATGTTTACCAGTAATGCGAGCAGAGAAGGGGCTGCCAGGGATGTGCTTGTCATTGTACTTGACCAGGATGCTGTAGTCTCCAGGCAGCACAGGCAGGTAGGACACCGTGCAGGTCCCATCCTGGTTGTCCATACAACTGATGTCGGCCTTGGACGGACCCTCAATTGCCAGTGACAGACCACCTGGATGGACATAATGTGGTCAGATGATGCGTGGTGTGATTGTTCTACTTTCTGGCTGTTGATCTTAGTCTTACTGGTTGAACAAATGACCAAGCAAGCCAGTGTAAGTAATATAATTTCAGTATAAGCGTCTTCTTTGCTTTGTCTCCATGAACACAGGTGAGCTTTCCCTACCTTCTCCAGCATCTTTAGTGTTAACAGTGAAGACAGCAGGTTTGTTGACTGTTCCATGGATGAGGCCGGGGCCATAAGCACTGACATTGCCACTGTTCATATAGTCCACAAAGAACTGCAGGGGACTGCCTGTGGATGACGAGAGGAAGAGAAGGGAAACATTGCAATTTTATTTCCTTCACCATTTTTTTGTTGGCTCAATTAATATGGACTATATAGTGAACTATTTCCTACCAGGGATGTGGATGCCATCATATTTGATGTCCATCTCGTGCAGTCCAGCCTCAGTGGGGGCGTACTTGACAGTAACAGTGCCGTCTTTGTTGTCTGTGATGTCAGGCTTAGCCACCTTGCCCGATGGCATTCGGACCTCGCCTACCGTGAGGGTGAGACACACGCACTGTGAGATACAGGCAGAACTGTACGCACACTGTCAATCACTGCTTGAATCCAGCACAAACCTGTGATCTCGCCCTTCTGGATGGTGAAGGGAATGACCAAGTCAAACGGTCTCAGCCCTGCCACATCCAGACCGTTCATTCCCATTGGTCGGTCTGTTGCCTGTGGGATAGAGGGCAAAGGTCACGTACTGTACACTGTGCAGTGAGGAGTTGTGATGATAGACATTTTAATGTTATCATCACAAGTAATGGTATGAGGGGCATTCTGATCAGTAGAAAATGATTTGAGGACAAAACCCGATGATGTCAGCAACAGGATACAGTGCAGATGCAGTGAACACAGTGCAGGGAGGAGTAAAGGGCTCCTAACAGCAACATGAATGTGATGAGACAATGATGAGATGAAATGATAACGACACTGAGGATGGTAATGGTAATCATGAAGACAACACCGTCACCAACTGCGAGAGGGAAGGAGATGAGGACAAAAACATAAGTAGGTCGGGAGAGACTGAGGAAATGCAGGACAAACCCACTTTTGCCATTTTGCAAAATGTGGAATGATCGGCTGACATGCCCACATTGATGTTTCTCAAAATGGCTGCTTTTGTCTCCTAAGCGAGCTGGAGGAGTCGACATGGAACACTTGAACAGTTGAGCTGCACAATGAGTGATGGACAAGGATTCCATGTCATATTTTACCACCAAATTAACCAAATTGCTCAGAATATATTTCCTTTCTGAAAACAAATACTTCTGAGTAATAACTTCACATCAAGAGATAAATATAAAAGCTTTTTGTCAACATTGTGCGGCTCTACTGCAGTGTCCATGGGTTTAAAGAACCCTGCGTGAGATGGGAGGGGAACGGAGAGAAAAACATCTCACGGACGAAAACACCTGGAATGAGAAGCAACAGACGCTGATGCAGGACGATAAAAGGGAGACTGTGTGATGATATGGACGAGAGGAAGGATGGAGAAGCATTGGAGAGACAATGTGGTAGCACCCAGGGGATACTGGAGAGGATGGCGTGAATGGTGAGACAGAGGTTTAGGTACCCAGGGTTGCTGAGCGTAGTACTGGGGCATTTGGCTCTGTTGCATGAGCTGGTCTGACGGAGCTCCTTCCAGTGCCTGAGGGGGAGGGGGGGGGAGGGGGCAGATTGGGAGACGGGGGAGGAGGTGGTGATGGGTGGTAAAGGGGATCGAGAGGGTCAAAAGATGGAAGGGAATAAAACAATAGACAGGGTGAATTCAAAAGTGTGGCTTTATCATGAGCCACGCTGGATGTTTCTGTCTGCAGGGATAAGATCAAGGACATCTGGAAGACAAAACATCTCACACACTCTCACACAGCTGCACCAACCATCACTTCACACAACCAATCAGGAGAAACAACTAGAAATGTGTTGGGTGACCACTGGTTAAATCCACGGTTGCATTGGTTTGGATTTGGGACCGACAGATTCCAACTCAACAGGTTTGTTTGTTGCCGTGTGTCCATTACTCACCGTGACCTGGAAGGGACTGTTGGGGATGTGCTCCCCTCCAAAGCGGACGCAGATGACGTACTCGCCGGGCTGCGGCGCCGTGTAGAAGATGTCAAACGTGCCGTCCTCGTTCTCCACCACGTCCACGTCGAGCTCCGCCCCCTCAGGCGTGCACACGCTGCACGTCACCTTGCCTTTCCCAGCAGCCTTGGCGTCCACCGTGATGACGGTTTGCTCGCCAATCTGGATGGTCGGACCGACGCCTGCACCTAAGGAATTGAGGAGTCAGCAGTAAGAATCTGCACATTCAAACACAGATGACTGACGCACAAACGGGCACACACACGCACTCTCTCTTGCTCACACCCACGTACTTGACACAAAAACAATTAATCATGCACATTCGCCAACTGTGAGACCTGGTTTAAGTCAGATGAGATCAAGTCATGACCGTGTTATTTCCATCCACGTTGTTACCATTGACTTCATGTTATTGTCATACAGTCTTCTTCATGTACAACTGAAAGCTACATTAGCCAACGTGCCATACCACCATGCCATCTTACCTACTGTTAGTCCATTAGTCTGTCCAATTACAAATGAGAGAAGGAAACAGAGTTATTACAAGAGGAAGCAGAAAACCAGAAAAGGGAGAGAGAAGAAGAAGGAATCGGAGAGAGAGAGAGAGAGAGAGAGAGACACAGAGAGAGATGGGAGAGAGAGCAAGAGAGAGAGAGAGAGAGAGAGAGACACAGAGAGAGATGGGAGAGAGAGCAAGAGAGAGAGAGAGAGAGAGAGAGAGAGAGACACAGAGAGAGATGGGAGAGAGAGCAAGAGAGAGAGAGAGAGAGAGTGGGAGAGAGAGAGAGAGAGAGAGAAAGAGAGAGAGAGATGGGGATGAAAGCTGGTGCCACTATCCTTCATGCCAAGAGACGAGAGAGAGAGAACAGAACAATTCTTCTACAGTATGAAGTCGTTCAGTGGGCTTACCTAAACCGTGACCGCCGATTGAGACTGATAAAAGGAACGGTGAGAAGCAGCGGAGCGAGAGAAAAAAAAGTGACAAATAATAAACAAGTCAGGTGGGGGTGGGGGTGGTGGGAGGCAATAACTGTGCTCCATACACTCGGATGAAAAACAAACGGTGACGGAGGAGTGTGAAGCAGGAGGGGGGTTGAGGGGGGGATTGTGTATATGTGTGTGTGTACAGCAGGGGACTTGGGAGGGGTGGGGTGGGGGGCTAGGAGGGGTGTAAACTGAGGAGCACAGCGTGAAGAACACAACAACACACCAATGCACGAAAAATGACACGGTATGAGCAGCAGATATGTCGAGGAGTAGAATGTCAAGATGTCCTCCACTAAGGAAAAGCTCAACTTCCTGTATGTCATGGCACATCAAGCTTAGGAGGAGAGCTTAGGACCTTCATACTGTCAATCAGACCTCTGCTCTTGGTTAAAATGCATTGAGACATTCAAAATAATGCAGAATCAGACGTTTCATCCAACAGAACTGATTCAATTCTAGTCACACTAACAATGAAAACAGGTGAGAACTGTTCCCTTGAGTAACGGTATAACTGCTGTCAATTCCTGCATGTAGCCACAGCTCATGTTACACTATCATGTCCCCAGACTCCATCACCATCTTACCTGTGACAGTGCACTTGCTGGCGTCTCCGGTGGGCAGCGCCCTGATGCGGTAGGGAGAATATGGGATTTCGTCCCCGCCGTACTTGATGAGGATGGTGTATCGGCCGGTCATGTCCGGCACGTATGAGACCAGGTATGTGCCGTCCTGGTTGTCACGGATATTGGCCTTCTTAGGTTTCCCTTCGGGGTCCTGAGGGAAAGGTCCAACATTTTAGTATGACTGATTAAAATGGGTGCTACTACTACTACTACATGTACAGCGTGTTGTTATGTCGGTACTCACTGTGATCTGCACAGCCAGGAGTCCCTCGCCAGCATCTTTTGCATCGATGGTGAACTCGACAGGCAGAGAGGCGGGCACCCCGGTGGTGTTGAGGCCCGGACCGCTGGCACGCACCTTACTGGCATCGTGGGTGGGCTGCACCTTCACCTTGTAGGGACTGATGGAGGGAGAGGAAGAGAGCAAGAGGTTAAAGAATGCTGAATGTCAGAGACCACACAGCTGAGGTGCGTGTGGGTGTGTATGTATGAGTGTTTTACCTGCGTGGGATCTCCTCATCAGCATACAGCACATTGATGGAGTAGGGACCCTCTCTGGTGGGAACATAGTTGACGGTGTGTGTCTGGTCGCCATTATCCACCACCTCCACCGGCTCCACCACACCTACGCAAACACCCAAATAAGTGTTTATATAAGCTTTTATATGACCGACTCTACTTCTGTCATGCAGAGACAAACGTCAGAACACACAGTTACCTTTGGGGCCCTGTACGCGGACCTGCAACGGGGCCACGCCAGCCTTGGAGGCGTCCACCGTGAAGGCCTGGGGAATACTGGCCCGGACGTTGGTGCCCAGGCCTGGACCCTGACACTTCACCTTGGTGCTGTCCACTGTGTCACTGACTGGCACAGAGAATGGACTGCCTGCTCACACAAAGACAGAAAGGTTGGAAAACAATATGTTAGTGTGATTTTCCTCTTTTTATGAACACAATTTATACACCTGCTGAACTTTAGTCAAAGGTGAGAAAACTGGCAGAGAAGCAATCTTGCCATTTCTACTCTCAAAACATTATCATTTGCTGCTAAAGTCTATACAAACAACACTTTAAACATGGAGGCAATAACAGAACTCATACCTGTGATGGGCTGTCCTCCATAGGTGACGTTGAGGTTGTATTTGCCAGCCTCATAGGGGATGTACTCCACACTGCAGCTGCCATCCTTATTGTCAGTACAGGACATTTTGGCTTCTGATGGACCCTCCATTGCCAGACCAAGACCACCAGTGCCTGCTCCCCTGAAGAAGAAGAAGAAGACTTGTTGTCGTTTGCCATCCTGAGTTGTGACAAAGACCACTTGCCGATCATCTTTGACGACAGCACAGAACTTACCGGGTCTCTACTGTGAACTTGTTGGGTTTGTTAGTGATGCCACATTTCAGGCCAGGGCCATGAACGCGTACGCGGGCTGGATCGCAGCCCTCAGTCACAGCGACGCGGAACGGACTTTTAGGCACCGGAGAGCCGTCATAGGCAACCTCCACGCTGTGTGGTCCTGATGCAAACACGGAGGAACAATGATGGCTCAAAGATGAGGCACCACAAACTGGCCTGTGACATCTTTACCAAACTACATGAAAACTACAGATCTTGATGTTTTAAACTCACCCTCCTCATATGGAGTATACTCCACGCTGTAGGTTCCGTCTCCAAGGTCGGTGATCAGGGCGTCCGTACGGCTGCCAGATGGGTTGCTGATGAGGGTTTTGATGTGGTCGCCTCCTTTCTGTGTGAGAGCGCGAGCATCCACAGTGAAGTCTGTAGTCGCCTCACGGAAAATACCTAAAGAACAAAACAACAGGGATGATTCAGCCTGTTGGGGAGGAGGTTCAATGAAATGTAAAACATCACATTAAATACACAATTCATTACCTTTGCCCTCCACTCCCGGGCCGAACACACGGACTCCGCTAGCGTCGACCGCAGGCTCCACGGTGAGCCGGGCGGGGAAGTTTGGTACATCCTGGCCTCCGTAACGGATGGTGAGAGTGTAGGAGCCGGGGTACAGAGGGATGTAAGTGATTGTGTAGGTCCCGTCTCCGTTGTCTTGGATGTGGACCTCGGCTTCCGTCCCGCTGTCCGAGATGATCTCAATGGTCAACTCGGCTGGACCGGCATTGGTACAGTCCACGATGAACTCCCCTGTCTCCCCGACCTTGGCGCGTTCCAAGCCTGGGCCAGAGCACCGGACCTAAGAAACAACAACAAGAAACATCACAACTGACATCAGATGTTGTTCCAAATCAATTATTGACACATTTGCTACACCAACAGTATTTAGTATGTATTAATATGGGATATTCAGGTACATGTTTGATGAAAGAGTATTATCTGTGGCTGACCTTGGAGGGGTCTGTGGCTGGGTATGCTGTGGGGTTGAAGGGTGAGCCTGGGATGGGAGCTCCATCATAGGTCAGCTCAACCTGGTATGGCCCCACCTCCCGAGGGATAAACTTCACCTGGCTCGTCTCTGGGCTGAGTCCCGGCTCAACCTGGAACAAAGAAAAAGAAATACATCATGCACTGTCAGTATGGTTTTGTTCAACATTTTAAGATGTCAGAAATTTAAGTAAGAGAAAAAATACGATGAAAATGGCACAAATCAAACACAAATTAATAATAAATAAATAATACCTTGCTGGCAATAGGCTTCCCTAATGGACCGGTCACCTTGGCAGCGACCTTCCCCTGACCGCCAGCACCCTTTGATTTCACAGTCACTTCCTTGTCTTTGCCAACAGTCATCTCTGCAAATACACAGAAAACAAAGAATTGCTGCAGAATTCTACTCGGAAACATGGGAGAAAAATAGGAATTGGATTATTAAAGATGGGAGAAGAACATACTGTCTCCCAGGCCGGTGACGCTGATCTTGCTCAGGTCCAGTGTGGGTGCCACGGCAACGTTGAAGGGACTCTTAGGGATTTGATCTCCTCCGTAAGTCACAGCAACACCCAAGGGACCCTGAGGCAGGAAGGGGAGGAGTTACATGGAGATGATCATGCAACAATATGCAGGTTCATTGCTGTGGCACTACAGAACCATTGACAAACATTAACAAACCTGCTGAACAGGTGTGTATTTGACAGTGTGTGTGTTGTCGTGGTTATTGATGATTTCAAAGTCTTTGACGGCCTCTGCTTTGATGGCTGAGCCGCTGAAGTTGCAGTCCAGGTTTGCCTTTCCTGCCCCTTTAGTGCTCACGTTGAAATGAGTGGGCTTGTTCAACTCCACACCTGAGAGCGAGAGAGAGAGATTAGAACGAGTGAGCGTCGTCCTCCATTGCCAACTGCTTTGGTTTGTGCTTGTTGGTTGAACCAATTAATGACCAACCAATTTGTTTCTGGAAAATGTCTCCCTGACTCACAGCCAACAAGCCATAACTGACATAAATAGAACTGTAGTTGCCATGAGCTACAGCACCACAACTGGACAAATATCAAAAGAAAGGAGGAAGTTGCCGATCTAAAGTCTGGAGAAGAGATGTTTTTTCCCCGTTAATGACGAATCTATAAAATATGTTTTGCGTGTTCTTACCACTGCGGCTGAGTCCTGGTCCCTCTGCCTTCACTTTACTGGCATCATGTGAAGGATCCACTTTGACCCTGATGGGCGTCATTGGAATAGCCTACACACCAGAAACATACAGGATACAGTCAAACACCTCTTTTCCCTAAACAGGTTCCACCAAATCCAATGAAACCAGAAGCAAACACACATACCTGGTTTGCGAACAGGACCATGATGGTGTAGCTGCCTGCTCCAGGAGGAGTGTACTTGACAGTGAAGGTGTCATTGTCGTTTCTGATGATGTCAAAGTCAATGTCGGCCTCTGCGGGTCCCACCACTCCAGGGGCGCACTTGATTCCAATGCTGATGTCGCCTGAAGACAAAAGACAATCTCAATCAAGTCCGTCCACAAGCATTCCATATTTGCTGTCATAAATCTATCGTGGACGTGAGATGTGTCCGTTACCTTGACCAGCCTCTGCACAGTCGACGGTGAAGTACGTTGGCTCGAAGGCCTTGAGGCCGGTCTTGGCCACACCTGGTCCTGAAACCTTCACCTTGTTTGGATGACAGCCTGGCCCGATAGTCATCTGTGGTCAAAATCATATTATTATTATTTGTGCAAAGTGAGTTCTCTGTGGGAACGTGATAAATCAGAAGCTGAGGTTGTTAGAAGTGTGTTTGTACTCACCCTGAAGGGGCTTTCAGGGATGTTCACTCCCCCCCAGGAAACCATGACGGTGTGTTTGAGGGGTTTACGTGGGGTGTAAGTACAAGTATACATCCCATTGCCATTATCCTTTATCTGGACATCCAGGGAAGCACCTTCTCCATCCTGTCGATCAAAAGGCAAAGATGAAGGGAAGGGAAGTATTTGGCCCTAATAAAGGGGCCGTGCAATCACACACACACAGCACACCTATCTAAGTAAACACCTACCTGAGCCATGACCTTCAGAGGAGCTTTCCCTCCTTGCTTAGCATCGACCGTGAACTCAGTTGGCTTTCCAACAGCCAAACCACTGCTTTGTAGGCCTGGACCATAAGCCTTCACCTGGAGGAAACATTCATGCAGCATTTCAGTCAATGAAACACACTAAAAGTAAACCAATATGTACAAATTTGTTCAGCAGTTGAATCTAATGATAGTAATGCCCTTAACAGGAAAAGGGAGATTGTAATCGTTAGGGTGGGATGGTGCTGACCGCTGGGCCAACTCCATGTGTGGCCCTGGGGTGTGTACACACCTTATCTGGGTAGAAATCTTTCCCTGGTGGGGCCACAATCTCAGCCATGAAAGGGGAGTGCTGGATGTCTTCCTGGTTGCAGAGCACGTGCACAGCGTACTCTCCGGGCTCTGTGGGCCAGTAGCGCACATCACAGGAGCCGTCGCCCTTGTCATCGCACTCGATCTTGGTCTGGGACGGACCCTCCACAGAGAAACCTGAGTAGACACAGAACGCTTCAGAGGATCTGCACGAAGTCCCAAGTCAGCATGAATCTACTGTAACTGAAGGTGCTACTTAAGGAAGCTTAGTAAAAACTAAAACCCATCACTTTGTGTGTGATCTCCGTTATTTGTCCGTCTCACTCACCAAGTGTGCCTACGTTGTCGCCGACAGCCTCCACCACAAAGTCAGCCGATTTGCCAACCACGCCTCCCTCCAGCCCTGGACCCCAGGCTCTCACCTTCTGCTGGCCTGCCTCAGTGCCAATCTTGACCTCAATGGGACTAAGACGGAGCAAAGGACAGTTAGTCACAATGACAACTCCATGTAATTCACCTGTAGTGCTTCAAAGCGAGTGTGTGTGTTTACCTGCGGGGGATGTGCTGGCCTCCCCAGGTGATGGTAATGCTGTAGGTTCCAGGTGTGGTGGGGTAATAATCAAACCCATACACACCATCTCCCAGATCCTTCCTCTTACACGGCTCCTCAAGACCCTCTGCAAACACATCAGTGCCACGTTTATTCCCCCGCTCACATTTGACACACTATCCCCATGGAAAACAAAACAGCTGTTGGGCTAAACGGGTCATTTCAAACTCCAGTTTCTGTTCCGTTTATCATTTCTTGTTGCTAAGGCACGGCAACCACATCATACGCACAGTGGGAGGGCATAATCACTACAGTCAGGGCACCATAATGACCGCAACATGAAATGAATACGAGGCTCATGCTTGGTTAGAGACATGAATAGAATTTCCTGATTTTCTGCAGATTACATTTATGAAAAAGTGGATCTATGTTTCTAATAGCCTTATAATCCGTCTGTAATGCATCACAACTCTGACTAAATGACATGTTAGCATGTATGGAACTGCCAGTGGTATAATGTCTCCCACTGGTGTTTGTGATGTTACTCACTGGGGCCCTTGATGGAGACTTTGAGCTCTCCTGTGCCAGCTCCTTTGGTGTACACCTTAAAGTCTGCAGTCTCCTTCACCCTCAGGCCCTTGGGCTGCAGACCACGACCCTTAGCCTTGCAGAGGCTGGGGTTACATGCTGCAAAAAAAAGGTAGAGACGGAGACAAAGGGGGACAGCTTTCAGGGTTTGTCTTCCAAAATCATGACCATATGTAATTTCAGTGGTTTCCGCGGGGAGAAAGAGGAATGAGGTGTCGGGTGAATGATATGAAACCAAAATAGTTTCCATACAAGCGGTGCATCCATCACACTGAATGACTGCTGGAAAACCTTCAGCTCTTTTCTATTGTGTTTTCTGCTCTGCCCCCCCCCCCCCGCCTGACACTCTACTTCTGTCAGTCTGAAGATTAGGAACAAATTCATACAACACCGCGGAGGAAGTGAGACTTCATCCCCACAAAGGGAAGTGGAGTACCGTTCATACCCGCTGATTAAAAGTGTATAAAATAGGACCCGCTGAGTCACAGTTGGACGGCCCCGCAGGAAGCGAAGGAAACCCCACAGGAACACACACACGACTGGAACAGGACACAAGATATCCAAACACTGGGAGGGAACCGCCAGTGCTACAGAGCATTCTAATGCCTTTGAAAGTATAAATCTACAAAATAGCGCCATGACTTTTATGCATTTACACATAACATTCATGGCCGGACCACTATAATAACAAATGATAGTTTAAAAAGATGGGGAAATGTGTAATGATGTGAAAATGAAATGTTATCTAATGGCAGAAGGAGTGTCCAGGAACAAGCAGGACGCAGAAACATTTACTAAATATACTTTGGCATAATTAAAACAATTTACTCTGCAATATGCAAATACTCATTTTATGGGTTATGTAGATGTAACATTGCTAAAACTACAACGAGTTTAGAGTGTTTACTGGCAGATGACATACATGAAGCCACAAAGGGAAGATAGCCACACCAAGAGAAGACATGCAGCTCAGAACTCACACACACTATTAAGGTTTGCGTTTTGAGTCAAACGTCTGAGCACATCAAC
This sequence comes from Genypterus blacodes, assembly GCF_046128005.1. Classification (NCBI taxonomy): domain Eukaryota; kingdom Metazoa; phylum Chordata; class Actinopteri; order Ophidiiformes; family Ophidiidae; genus Genypterus; species Genypterus blacodes. The sequence continues at coordinate 361,212 of NW_027466957.1, forward strand.
TCAAATCACCCATGCACACACACACACAAAAAGGGTACCCAAGAGAGATCCCAGGAAACAGGAAATGACAGCAGAAGGAAGCTGTTGTTCCAGAGAGAGGACAGATACCAGCAGACCTCTGAGAAAGAGAAGGGAAGAAGTAAAGTCGGGAGAGAGACAGAGGAGATCACAACGTCCAGTAAAGTGGCAGGAAAGACAGACAAGTATAACACAACACCTAAGAGAAAACAGCAGAGTGAACAAATGTTTTAAGTGTAGAAAATGGAACGTTCTCTTCTTGCTTTCATCTTCAGATCAATCAACAACAGACGTAAATGCCTCTTCCTGAGTGAGTTTAACATGAATTAGCTCATCTTTTCCACTCTCCATGTTTTTCCCGACACCAAACCCTACAAACCTTTTATTCAATCGCTCAATTGTTACACATCCCATAAGCAGCAATTATTTGTGATCTTCCATTCATATGATTTTGGAACTTTTGACCCTCTCCCATACACCTCCTAACCCCTTGCACAGAGCGACAGGGTATGAAACCAAGCTCACCCTCTCCCACGTTGACTGTGAAGGGACTCTTGCTGATCGCACCGCCGGCGAAGGTGACGTAGACGATGTGCTGACCCTCCAGGGTGGGTTTGTAGGTGCAGCGGTAGCTACTGTTGCCCTTGTCTTCGGTGGTGCAGGGCACGGTGTTCTTCTTGCCAGTGGGGTCCATGATCACCACCTCCACCTCACCGACACCAGCACCTGAGAGCAAAGAGCAAAAGGCACATTGTTTGCATATGTTGCTTCTTGGTCATAGCGAAATAACCATCAGCCTCTCCATTTCTCTGATGTCATTTCATTTCCATTACCTGCTGTGTACACGTCGAAGTAGGTGGACTTGTTGGCGATGTTTCCGGCGGGTTCCAGGCCCGGTCCCTGGGCTGTGGCCTTGCTGGAGTCTCCCTGAGCCATGCCGATCTCCACCTCGAAGGGGCTCTTAGAGATGTGCTGCCCGGCAAACAACACGGTGACCTAAAGATCAGACAGAAAGCACGACATCAGACCAATCAATACGATCAAAGGATTAGTTTTAGTTTATATTTATATTTGAATTACAGACTTGCCTTGTGCATGCCCATGACTTTAGGGATATAGAAGACAGAGTAGGTGCGGTTCTTGTCATTGTTGGCTGTTACTTTGGCCTGAGTGGAATATAAAAAAAGGAGAAGACAGATCAACAACACAGACACTTCACATATTAAACATTTAGACCCAGAACGACAAGAGTACATCTGAGTATTGTACCTCCTCTCTGTGTCCTGCAGGGTCCTCCACATAGACCAGCACCTCCCCCATTCCAGCACTGATGGTCTCCACAGTGAAAACAGCCTTCTTCATCACAACATTACCGAGAGGCTCAACACCTGAGAGAGAGGTGAGGGATGCCACACAAGCATTATGTGATCGAATGACTTAATGAGTTCCATAGGTGAAGCAGTCCCTCTTATAATCTAGTCTCAACCTCATAGAGTAGTTTGTGTGTGTGTGTACCTGGCCCATAGGCGCGGGCTTTCTTGGGGTTTAGTTTGGGTCGGAGCGGTGCACCAGGCTTCAGTTTAGCCTTGGGGAACTGCGACAGGTAGGTCATGACTGAGTGTTCATCCACATTGGGGTCAACGATTTCCTCCGGGGTTATCACCTAAGAGACAGACAGGAATGAGTTCTCATAACAAAAAGGGTATAAAAGAGAAAAAAGGAAGCTGGAGGTACAGTGTGCTTGTTTAGTTACCATGGCACCCGTTACCCACACAGATCAACTAATGCTGTGATTTCACAGTAATGGAAACCACATAGCAACATCTACTCAAAACCTGAAAGAGCACCTGAGACAAACGCATGCAAAACAGCATGCAAACAGATTCACTGTCTGGTTTTACAACCCACAGAGACAGGAGGGGAAAAGGAGAGAGACAGTTTCTTCGCAGAGGGGGAGATGAGGGCGGAAACAGCGCCGACCACAGTAGCAACCACCAGCACGCTATTCTGTGCCAGCTGCCAGTCCTGTGCCAATCGTGCCGACACAACACTTCACAGTCCTATTGATTTACCAGAACTGCCACACACAGGAAACAGCTCAGTTAAGTTACGCTTAAGAACGTCTGTCAAATTCGGTTACTTTGTTGAGATGTTATGTACTGTATGTGTGTTAATAATCGGAATTGTCAACAGTATAGAGAAGACCGTTACTTTACACTTTACAGCATCATAAAGGAGACGGTGTGTTCAGTGAGCTGGACGGCGGGGGAAACCTGGGTCACACTGATGTTCAAGTGAAATTATTTTTATTCATAAGGCGTCAAATCCCAACAAACGTCATCTAGAGGCACTTTACATACACAGCATTTAAAGGAGCCCAACATTCCCTCATGAGCAAGCACTTGGCAACCGACGAATATCCAAGATTACCAGTCTGAGCCAGGGAAACCGAATGATTTGGCTGGAATTACACCAAGAGCTCAACCGCGAGTGATTCATTTGGTCAGGTCAATCCAAAGAATCAGTTAATATGAGGTTAGGCTGGTTCACATAGTTGGCTCCGTGTAAGAGTGAGCCAGAGCCAGTCTTACCTGCGGGATGCCCAGCCAGTCGTCAGCTTGCTGCATGGCCTCACGGGCGTTATCCACCGGTTTGGTCTGATCCCACTGATCCCAGTCAGGGCACAAACCTGTGGGAAAGGAGCACAGGTAAGAAAACGCAAAGAAACAACACACCGGTGACACTATCTACACAATTCCACTGTCTAAACTTAATAACTTAATTAAAGCCCAGTTGACTTTACTCTGTGTTATCACTTGGCGTCGTCGCGGTTTCTTGGTTTACAATTCACAATAGCAGATTCCTGTGGATTCTCTAATGAAAGACAAACAAGTGTGTTCTGCCTGGATATGCAGCACATCACAGTGGAATGTTGTCATATCAAACTGCGGCTACACTCCATCATCTGTAGTCTGCTATCCACTGAAAACTCCCTCTACTGTCAATGTTTTATGGTATTTTATGCCTTTTAATCATCTTTAAAGCTGCATTTAATGTTTTTTATAGAGTCCTGCAAGTGTTTTCTTTTAAATAACCCTATCCTCAGACATAGTGGCATGTGAACATCCTTGAATACATCCTTCATCACCTTGTTACAGTTATCCTGCGGCTACGTCCTCGCATGGTTGCTCATCCACGACATTGCAACATATTTTAGTATTAAAGGCGTGTCAGGTAGTGAGTGGCTGTACTGGCATGGTGGTGAAGGGAACATGAAAATGGAGTGGCCTCTCTCTCTGTATGATCCAGGTCAGACGTATAGACTAGACTGCTGGTTAGAGGAGCTGGAGCCTTGATGACATGCAGCAGATATGAAGGTGAACCTGCTCGATGTCACAATGTTCCTTCATGCACGCAAACTTAAAACCTGAAACGCATCTTACTTGCCCGTCCACTTTCAACTAGTTCTTTCTCAACAGGCAGGTTAAATGAAATGGAGAGAAATTAAAGCTTGTCTTTCATCCTTATCTGCGGCTCCAGCCCGATGGTGAGGCACAGGTATGTCAAACATGCACAGCGTGTAAACACAACACCCCCCTTCATCCTACGCATTCCCTCATCCCATATCTCTCTCTCTCTCATCTTATCCCCCATTTATCATCAGGAGCATAATGAAGAAGTGAAGCGCTCCTCCTCTTCACACACCTGTGCACAGTCGCTATTCATTATGAACTTGCTCACTAACATCTAAAATTGATAAAATAGCATCAGAATTCAAGTTATTCAGCCCATTAAAGTTCGTATTAACCTGTAGAGCGGCCAGTATGACCGTTTTGTCATCATTTTACAACCCCTCCACCCACACACACACACACACACTAACCCGGGGCACAGCTGTCAACCAGCGCTCCCAGGGCGCGGCCACTCTGCCAGTCCCTGCTGAAGTTGGTGATGGGAAGCTCGGGCAGTTTGTTCTGGATCCATCCCAGCAGCCTTTGCTTGGGCGTCTTCTGCTTGCCGCCGTCCGTCGCCTCCTCATCCTCATCCCACATGGGCATGGAGATGGAATAGTGCAAGATCAAGGTCCAGATCAGGCCCAGGATCAGCTTCAGGTTCCCATCCACGATGGCTTTAGAGTCTGGAGTGCAGCGGGAGAGAGAAGGGAGCAGGTTTGAGATCATGTTGTGCTTTGAAACAATAGATACTTTTGTAACCACAAGGGCTGACAGGAGGTAATGTGATATTACTACGGACAATTTTATCTGCAAGCCAAAATACAAATGAATATGGAGGGACGTTGTGTGAAAATCCTCCTTTAAAACGCAATTTATTGACGCTCAGATCTACCAAAGAGAGAGAAGTTGAAGTTCCAGAGTTTATCTACTACTTTGGCTTCAGCTCTGTGATGATTTGTGCTTCAAATGATGAAATATGGCTTCAAGACTTGTAAGGGGGGGAGGAGGAATGCATGGCAAGGATTTATAGGCCGCGGTCTAGTCCGGGGCGAGTTAGTGATGGTTCATGTTGACATTCAACATGGTACTTCGGGAGTTCTACTTTAACACACATACGATAGAAGCCATAAAACTTAAGAGGCATTAAATGTTCCCTCTCTGAGCCATAATCTAGGCTGGCAGCCCCTTACAGCACTGCTGAGGAGTAAGAGGAAGAGGAGGAGGGTGACAAATAATGAAAGAAACAGCATCGTGGCCACTGTGCAGGGAATTTTCCAGATGAATCATATCACGATAGTAAAGGTTCCCATTAGAGCTCCTCTGCAGCAGGATTTCTGATTATATCTTCACAGTATAAACCTCCACTGCACTCACAGGCGAGTCACATCGCAGCCGCTCGACATGACGGCACTACACGCCAGGCTGATCTAAGATATTTAGGGCATGTGGCTGTGTTCAGACAGCCCCGAATGTTCAACACGATGTGATGCAACCACCAGCTAGCCTGGGCATGAGGAAGCCAACACGCACGCGCACACACACAGCAATGACTCTACAGCGTGCACACACATGTTGCACAAACAGCAGTTGATCGGGAGGAAGATTGCTCGGGTCCAGCCTTGAGGAAGGGTGGAGCCTTGAGGAAGGGTGGAGCCTGTGTGTGTGTGTGTGTGTGTGTGTGTGTGTGTGTGTGTGTGTGTGTGTGTGTGTGTGTGTGTGTGTGTGTGTGTGTGTGTGTGTGTGTGTGTGTGTGTGTGTGTGTGTGTGTGTGTGTGTATATAAAGGAGGGGGCCTGATCCTCCTCTAGCTGAAAGGCTTCTCAGCAGAATAAAAGGAAAAAGCAAAGGTCAGTGTTGTGGTTTGTGTCAAAGAGCCCGAGTCTGGTGGGCTGAGTCTGGGGTATCAAACCTCTGATGGAGGCTGAAGGCTGTTAGGTGTGCAGCACATCGGAGTCGTCACGGCGTGCGAGTGGACACGCACAGATCTGAATCCTACAGGAAAGCAACATATCTGGCTTATGTGTGTGTTTGTGTGTGCCCACTTACTTTAAGACTTATTCTGCTTCTGCACCCACACAGTCTAACCATGTCAACAGCATTTGTTTTGTCATAGTTGTCTAGACTGGAATAATTCACGGTAGCAGCAGCTAAACCTCCACAACAATGAGGTCTGGAATGGTTCTACAGGGAGAGCGTTCTGTGGTTCCCCCCTTTCTTTGTTTTTGCATACGGTGCTGGGCTGCGGTTTGGGGGGCCTGGGGACCGATGAAAGAGGCTGAATATTTAAGGGCTGCAGCAGGAGGGACCCAACGCTATTTGGCCAAGAAGCACGGGGACGGGATGGATGAGAGTCAACGATGAAGAGATTCTGATTCATGAAGAAGAGGAGCAAAGACGGCAGCGGTTGAGGTTGGAATAAATCACTATTAAATTTCTAAGATGCAAAACACCAACCATCTTTATTTGCCTACGAGCACGGCGACGTGTGCGTCAACTTCCTGTTTGTGCTCCAAGGTCAGCTGCCTCCATGTCAGGAGTGGAAAATACGCTGGGTGTTGTGAAGAAGTGAAGCGGGGTGAGACAAAGCACGTGTTTGGATAACCTGTTGCCACGGGAACATTGACTGGGCTTGTTGGTCAGAGCGCCTGAGCGTCGACTCGTTCATCTTAGAGGAAACGGGAGACGAGTTGAAGATATAAGGCAGGAGAGGAAAACACGATACGGATATGAATTTGTGCTTCTTGTGTGTGTGTGTGTTTGTACCGCAGGTTGGTACCTGCAGTAGGAATGCAGTGCAGGGTAGAGGGGTGTGTCAAGCAGCCCGTTAGCCGCGATGACACCGACACGCGACCACAACAGCACCAGAAGCGTGGACAGAGTTTTCTCAGTCACAAAGGGTTTAGTGAGTCAGAGTAGAGCAGGCATTATGGGAAGCAAACACTCAAATATTTTGATAATGAGCGTCGGTGTGTTCTTTGATTCATGTCTCTCGCACACAAAGAAAGCCGCTAAACACGCACGGAATCTGCCAGCATTCCCGGCAGACCACAGTGCAGAGTCTGCAGGGGCCCATATACGGACACAGACTGCTGCATTCCCCCTCTGCTGACTCACATGCCCCCTGTATATCTGTCTGTCTGTCTGTCTGTCTGTGTGAGACAGAGAGTGAGAGAGAGAGCGGAAAACGCCAACATAACATAGAGGCTACTGTGTGTGCACGTCTGGTGCTGAGCTCATTTTACCCCCAAAACTCCCATGACTCATCTCTTTGGCTCTTGGTCCCAACACCCCCCGCCGCCGCCGTGACGTTGTTATGACATCACCCTAACCCTCGACCCCGAACCCTGACCCGAGCACAGCGACGCCGGGTGTGAGAGGGAAGGAAGACGGGATAAAGTGCGGAAAAACGATGGCAGGAGGAGGAGGAGGAAAGGTTCAGGACAATATTCCGGTTGTACAGCAAACATCTGGAGCGCATTAAGGCTGAAATCTTGTAATGCGAAGGACAAAGCTGCACGTCTGCGCGGGACGACCTGATCGCCTCCAGGTCTGGACGCAGAAGACCTAAGACTCATGACGCAAGTCGAAAATCCCGTCAGACTTCAGCTGAATACCATCATCTGCCTTTCACTCATACCATCTCCATGTTTTCCTGCATAATAAATACATACAGAACTCAAACGCAGGTCTGGTGAGGACACGGAAACAAACGCAGACACACAGTCACACGCACACATTTCTGCCAGCAAGTCAACCATTTCTACACCAGTCACCTGCCAGGTCACACTACACACAGAGGAGCTCATTATTCCGAGAAAGAATGGAGTGACAGACGGGTACATACCTTCACCAAGGCTGAACTAGACTCCTAACATTCTGACCCAAAGGACCAACGTGTGCAGATTATCTGTATTGTCTATCACTTTTGTACAAATTGATAAAATGGACAAACCAGCCAATCTTTCCATGTTCAGAGTTCATTTGGAACATTCCTGGTGTCCCGCCCGTCCACTTTTGTCCCACTTTAACATTTTGACTAAAGCTGATAACAAATGAAGAAAATGAAGGGAGAAGATCAATAACATTCAATCATAAAACTTAAACTTGTCTATTTGTTTCTACATATGAGGCCTTGGCAAGTGAAGAGGAAGGAATTATACGTTTTTTTTAGAACAATCTCTCATCTTACATTACCGACAAGTTAGAGCTTTTAAATGAATTCATGAAGGAAGTGTTCAGAGGGACGCCATCGTGTTTAGACTCTACATGCTGAACTAATTTAGCTTTGGCAGACTCCTTAGACGTCAAGATCGACGAATTGTGCTATAGGGTCAAGAAGGACAATGTCACACACACACACAGACTCACTCTCTCACACACACACACACACACACACACACACACACACAGGGCTGGAAAAGGGGGTTATGACCACCCGAAGAGCTGGTCAGACAGAACATTCTGAGGAAATGTCACACATTCCATACTGCCCTTATCACCGACAAACACACACTCACACATACACACATTGTAGAGGCCAACAGAATGGCGTGTTCAGCATACATCTGTGTGCCCTGTGTAACACCCAAAGAAGAACTACAGAAGAAAACACTAAAGAAGAATTGGAGCTCTTGATCTTGATGTAACTTCTGCCTTTCAACCCCAATCTGAATTCAGCTGGTTGCCTCAGAAGCTTTGACCTGACGCTCTCTTTCTCTTCCTCCCTCCAACTTCTAAGCAACAAGCAACACTCGAGCTACTACACTTCCTCCTCTTCCTTTCTGTGCCTTCCAGTCATCCCTCCCTCACTCCCTCCCTCCCTCTCTTCACTCCCTCCGCTGGAAAAGTTCCTCCTGGTTTTTTAGCCTTAAAAGGGCAGAAGCAAACTAGATCTTGGCAGCCCACCCATTCCCTGGGCTCTGGTTACAGATGCAGGGAGGAGGGAGGACAGGACAAGGGGAAGGGAAGGGAGGCAGCGAGGTGGAGGGGCAAGGAAGAAAAGAGAAAAAAAAAGCCAGAGAAAAAGTGCTGCATGGGACATTTTTAAAGCCCACAGACAACAGCTCTCAGTGAGGATGGGCCGACTTAATGCTCATGCAAGCTGAGACGGGATAGGCTGAGGGAGAAATGAGGGGAAAGAAGGAAAAGGGAGCAGCGAGAAGGTTAAGGGAGGTGAGCGGAGGACATGGGTAAAGCATTAGATGATGAACGGGGAGGTTTGATAGCATTCGGCTTTCATCAGCACTTCATTTCCTGGATTGAGAGCAGTTTGAGTTTTCCAAGCAATTTTAGGTTTCTGTTTTGGCAAAACCAAGTAGGGTTTCTGGAGAAGCAAGAAGCCCCCGCAGATGTGTTTCTGGCAGAGGAACGCTGGTTGTTCCTGTTTGTAGGTAAAAAAAAAAAAAGCTTGTAAAATAATAACCACAGCAGATGGACAAAAAGCCCAAACATCTGTCGTCACGCTTCCAGGAGCGACCCGGAGAGACTCCAGCTCATTTCAGCAGACAGGCAGTCCTCATAAAACTGAATACAGCATGTTATGAAGGGATGTAATGGTCACTGTGCCATTAGTGTTTTATAAACAACATGTAGCCGATTCTGAGTGGATGAGGCGAGCGGGCACAGACGCAGAGATGGGAACTGTCAAGTAAACACAAGCTTTGAGTCATCTGGTGATTAGTCTGGAAATTATTGCGATTTGGATTTCATCTAGGATTTCTTAACTCATCAAATCCAAATTTAAGCCCTTCTCAAAACCACGCCCTTATTTTACATATCAAAATAAAACAAACAACATAATCAACTGAGCAAGTGGTTTTTACTCTTGGCTTTTTAAAATATCAGTTAATACACGGATCTTCAACGTTTCAGTCAATAGTACTAAAAGTAATTAAATCACCGTCTTCTTCATCTTTTGAGCTTTAATTTGATTATACTTGTGCTCCATTTCTAACCCTGTGCTGTGACGCAATAGTCGGAATACAACTGCACCGAGCTGAATGCTCACGCTGGTATCCATTTGACCTGTGCATACAGGAAGTTATGCTAATGATAATGAGCTGGCAGGAAGTGATCCATTTTAACCTAACCTCTCCGCTATCGCTCTCTTTTGGCCGACATTCCTCTCCGGCCCACGACACTCCGCACACGCTCTGGCTTTCATCTTCTTGCTTCTGAAAATGTACGATTACGTTTGATGCAGCGTGACGTCCCAGATACAGACTGTAAACACACTATATCAAATAGATATTCTATATCTTCTTATCCGAGGTCTTTGTCAGTAAAGCACAGCTCAGGTCGCTCAGCTGCACCGCAGAACACAGACATGCACACTTTCTATACACGCTTCTATTGTAAAGCTGATAGTGTCCAGCGTTTGTTGACATTGAGAGAGGTGTTGATTCATCTCCATGGCAACTGTCACGGCCATAGGTAGTGGCACAGTTACATAACACTGTATACTACTGGGAGGGGATTCAATCTCCCTCATTGTGTTTGGGTTGGACAAAATATTAGAAACACCTTGAAATACAATTCAGTCTGGTGTAAACAGACAAACTGAAGATCATCAACTTCACTAAGGTACTGCAGGATCATGTAGAGTAGAGAACGTGATGCCATTTTGTCTCGTTTCATTCATTGGGCCGAGCAGCTGCGGTAACACCCACTCACTGATGTCAGGGGAGGAATGTTTGACTTTGACTCGTAATGCAAAGCACATAGTGATGTCAGAGTGAGTTTTTTGCCGGTGCGTCACAGGGATGAGTGCGATGTGATAGTGTGTCTGATTCTTGGGCAGAAAAGGGCAAATAAATGAAGCTTATGATACAAATAAAAATGTAATAAATCCTGTCAGAAGTCCCCTGCGACTCCATGAGCACAGCAGGTCAAAGTGAATGAACTCATGATGAATCAATGTCATCCCCACCCACACAGACAACCGGCCAACACCTTCCCCCACCGCACCCTCACACACACACACACACACACACACACAGTCTCATCTGCTATACGCCAACTAAGTATGCATGCATTACCACAATGGAAGCAGAGAGAAAACATCCAGGGAAACTTTCAATGCTCACATTAGTCACAGTTAAGCAGCCCCATTTTCCTTAATTGAAACATTTCTTGGGAAGAGTTGTGACTGAATACTGAGCGTATACATGTCTGAATGTAGCGTGTTAGTGCGACGTGGGCACCGGGTCACCTTCTCTTCTAGCCAGCTTCCTCTCCTTGTTTCGACTCTGTGCCACCGCCACTACACAACATGTTTCTCCCTTATGTAACAGGCGGAGACGGTCATGTGTCTCGACCTGCCTGCTCTGCTCGGAGGCACAGAGTAACACCACAGCTCTGTGTCTGCAAGGACGGGATCGACTGCCAGAGGTTTTGGCACCGCATACTTCCATCTTACCTGGCCAATACGTGGCACGCAGGCTCAGCCAAGTACAGATAACGTGAACGCTTCCCACCGGGCTGGGCTGCTGATGGTGTGAAGATGCTGCTGAGGCCGGGCTGACAGTCAATAAAACGGTCAGCAAGTCTTAATTTGCTTGGCGGCGTGTAAAAACTTAGCACGCATACACACACACACACCACATCAACAACGCTGAGGAGAACATGTACCGTGATGATGCCAAGTCAGAGGATGAGCTTGTTCAAACAAGGGCGTGACGACTCAGAGGAATCATCTGTACACATCAGCAGGAATGTCCTCAGAGAGGTTCATTCTCCACGGGAAAATGAGGACAAGAGAAGAACGGCAGCAGATAGAATGCGAGGGGAGATAGGAGTCGCACAAAGGGGGTCACAGTGTCTGCAGAGTCTTGATAGTAAAGAGGGTAAATTAAGAGCTTTGGTTTGTTTCACCTCAGCTGTGCCACTTTGAGCTCTCGAGCGGTGCCAGATCAGGGACAGGCTGGGGTTTGTGTCGAAGCCACACAGGCTCTACACCGCATGACCATGAGAGGGAGAGAGAGGCCAGCGAGTGCCTGTCGCTCTGGGACACTGGAGGGCAAAGTCGCATTAGTTAACAACTGAACTCCTCTCGCTCAAAACGATTTGTTTCGCCGCGCTTAAACGTTGCTGATTTAAAGTTTGCAGAGTCTGGTTTCAAGTCCGAGTCGTGTTTCAGTCTGTTGTGCCCGTTTGGCTTCTCATCCTGAGAATCTCCCCTTGGCTCTGCACACAGCCACATATCAATACGTGCCAATGCTTTTCTGTTCTATGTTGGAATAGAGAGCCTTTAATAAGCTCTACTCTACTGGACTGTGAAACAGACAGATGCTCGAAAGAACAGACGGAGCAAAAAGAAGAAATGAAAAAGGGTTAGGCATTAAAGTGCAAGTGCTCTTTTACATAATGACAAAAAACACAAAACACATCTGTTGTGTAAAAGATTAAGGAAAAGAATTGTTCCAGATATAAAGTTTAAGACTCAGCAGTGACTTGGACAGGGTCAAATTTAGAAAAATGGAGTGGGAAGTTCCTGCATCATGTTGAGCACCGATGGCAGTTTGGTAATTTGTGGTGTGGGTTGCTGGCTGGGTGTGTCCTCTCACTGCAATGAAAGAAGGAAGTAAGAGAGGAGAGTGGCCTCCCCTCTCATCTCCAGATTACATGACTCAAAGGATGAGGGTGAATCAGGCGGAGGGACACACACACACACGCACAAACACACACACACTAACACTCAGCATTTACAGGGACTGCGTCAGAAAACACGAATAGCTGACACAGACACACACATATGGATGTTCACTGCATCACAAAGTGGGAATGTGGACACACACACACACACGCGCATACAATATTCCAAAAACGTGCGTTACCACAGAAACGCCATGTGGCACTGAAGCTGGGCACAACCTTGATAAACATAATCTCCACTGATGCCATCTATCTGCTGCGTCACGCCTCTTCCTGTGTGTTCACTGGCACTTTTAGGGCATTGGGTGTGTGTGTGTGTGTGTGTGTGTGTGTGTGTGTGTGTGTGTGTGTGTGTGTGTGTGTGTGTGTGTGTGTGTGTGTGTGTGTGTGTCTCAATCCAATAAAAGCAGTTCACCTGTTTCTTCTCTACTGTGCATGTGGAAACAGTAATGAAGCAGGCGATGAGGCAGACGCTCCCTCAGGGGAAGATGGGGACTCATGTCTGATTCACAGCTCGCTCAGTCACCAAACTTCCTCCTTTGCTTCAGGCCAGACGGAGGTTAAGACTAATAGAACCGTATTGATGTCTGTCTTTACTCAATAAGGTGTGGGGAGTTGCGCAATACCACTTCAGACTAAGAGATTACAAGACAGATTGAGCAATGTAGTCCAGCCTAAAGGACCCTGGAGCATCTTTGGCCTTTGTTGCTACAATGACTTGATTCTCTGCTCGGTCTAATTAACACAATCAAGTGTTGTGTTGAGGAGCATCTGTGTGTAGGCTAAAGCTATTAACACCTACAAGCTCTCTGCCACAGACTGCAAGCCAACTACTGTCCAACTGTGGAGTCCCAGCCCACTGCACGGCATGAGCACAGACAATAGCCCTGTGTGTGTGTATGTGTGTCTGTGTGTGTGTGATCAGCTCTCCTTGCTTGCAGTAGGCCCTGGGTTGCGTCCCGGCTCACACAGTTTGACTTGGCCCGGCACAGTTCGGCTCGGGAAGGCAGGAGAGACACAAACCCCCCCACCCTCTCTCTCTCTCTCTCTCTCTCTCTCTCTCTCTCTCTCTCTCTCTCTCTCTCTCTCTCTGTGTACAGCGACCCCCCTAACGCCCCCCTTAACACCGGCCCCCCCGGCCCTGCCTCCCATAACAACCCGCCTCAATTCTTGCACAGCAGCGGGGACAAAAGCGCTGCGCCCCTGGACACCACAGCGCAGGAAAACACCCGAGGAAACTCAGTGAAAACACGCAAAACGGAACCGGGAGTTTGTCCGGGAAGCGGCTTCGCTGACGGACCAACATGGCGTCTTAGCGCGTTTAAATGCCCCCTATTATTACCGTCGCGTCAAGAGTTTTTAAAAACCTTTCCTACAACTTCATTCCTCTTCTGTCCGCTACAGCCACACATGTACGCGCACACACACACATAACGCTGCGTCACATTCCTATCCGGCCGCAAACACAAGAGAAAACACGCGTGCGCAAATATCAAGACATGAAGCCGGACCGTGAATGCAGCACCCACCTGTAGCAGTGACATTAGGGCGCACAGCCAGGCGCTCATTCATCCGGGCAGAACATGCAACTTATTGTAGCGTGCAGAAGCCAAGAACGTCACCCACCTATGGACACCAGCTTGATGTTCTCCTTGTCCAGGAACTCCAAAGCCACCGACACGTTCTCCAGCTGCATCTGGCGGAAGGTGGGCCTCTGGTTGTACTTTCTCAACATCTTCTTCTGGGACAGCACCTCCAGGAGCCCGATGAGCCGCAGCCCGTCGCCCAGGTCCGTCTGCAGGTTGCCGATGCGCTTGTTGACGCATTTCAGGTGCTCGTTACACCAACGGGTGAAGGTGTTCTGCTGGATCCTCTTCCACGGCGCGTCCTCGGCCAGGTCCTTCTCCGTGGAGGGCATTTCTGCGTCCTTGTCCTGGGAGAGAGTGTTTGGAGCGGGCGCGGCGCTCTGGTGGAGCCGGGGGTGGGAACCACTCATTTTTATGGGCTCGGCTGTCTCTCCGTTCGCTGGCTCAGTTTAGGGTGGAGTCTGCTCAACTTCGCAGGGCCGCTCCCTCTCTCTCTCTCTCTCACTCACTTTCTCCTTGCCTGTGTACAGGAGAAGAGAAGAAAGAAAGAAAGGAGTGAACATGAGAGAGTAACTTATAGCCTGGAGGTACAGATTTCGCAAAGATCCTTCAAACAAACATAGTTGACTTTTATTATGATATTTAAGTATAGCTACATTATAAGAAGAAATGCAGCAGTGAGGAAACCAGCACCCTTGTAGATTCTCTTTCATCCAGTGAGGAACATTAGACCGGCAAAGTCCTATTTTGCTTTCATGTACTTTAATATCCATTTGATTTGATCCATGTATCCACTCACTGGAGGTAGAGGTGTGTGACGTGGATGTTACTTGCCAGTGACCCTGAGTAAAGAGAGTTTGATCCTTTTTTCATGTTTGCTTACCAGATAACAAAGCTGCACAGTCTGGATAATGCAAACAAGGTCCAACAGCTAGAGAGTGAAATGATTTGCCCATCAGTTTTCACTTTTATTTATAACGTTTCTTCCTCCTATCTCACACACACACACACAAACACACACACACACACACACACACACACACACACACACACACACACACACACACACACACATACAGAGGTCAGCAATGGTCTCATCTTCATTCTCTTCTTTGCCTCCAGTGAACATTCCTACCATTCCCTTGTTTTTTCTCTCTGAATCCCCAAACAAACAAACACTAAAGGTTCAAACACAGTCCACAAATGTCGCTTTAGCAAAGGATGTGATTTCTATTGGTCAAACTTTGAAATTGATACTCAAATTATAATCTCTTTCATTCATTATATTCCCTCTCTGCTAAGCGATCCTGTGTTTACGGTGCTGGGCTGCATGTAGCTGTTGTTTCTGTTGTTTCATCCATGTTGTGTCCTTTGTGTAGTTGTTCATGCCGACGCACATGCGCAGTAGGCATCTCTGAATTTGTGTTTTGTTTGGAAGAATTCTCAGATTATATAACCTAATTTCTGTCTGACTGTGTGACATCGGGCCTTTGGAGGAAGTCTTATCTCCAAATACATCACAGTATTTCAGCCAGATGTGTGTGTGTGTGTCTAGACATCAGCCTTGCACTTTCCCGATGTATCGTCATAACTGTGCTGACCAAACACTCGGATAACATCATACACTAAGTATGCGCTGTATAACACACACCTGACAGACTGTGAGTGTTTTATGGCCCACAGAACGCCTGCAGGCACTCACATGTTTTTCCATCACAATCACTGCGTCTGTGTTTCATACTCTCTGTTGACAGACACCTCACGTTTATGTTCCCTCTTTGTTTTGTGGATGTGTTTCAATTATTTGATAGATTTTCCATTCATCATTTCATATGGCAAGCAGGGGATAGTGTAATTAAGATTATGATCCAACATCTCCCAACATGCCCCTTTGTATGTTCCTGCTGTCACTTAACAGAAAGCTCCAGGAAAATCTTGCACGATTATCTGATTAAATTTAATGTACAAATAAAACAAGTTCAGGATTGTAGAGGTTGAATTTTCTCTTTAAACAAGCAGAAGAGTAACGGCTGTGAAGACATGGAGTAACGGCTGTGAAGACATGGGGAGATGCTGGGCAGAACTTATTTTGACTAAATAAGGAACCCAGTGCCAGGAGCCACAGTGTAGCCGTCAGCCAACTAAGAATGTGTGTGTGGGTGTGTGTGTGTGTGTGTGTGTGTGTGTGCGTGTGTGTGTGTGTGTGTGTGTGTGTGTGTGTGTGTGTGTGTGTGTGTGGCTAAGGGAGAATCTAAGGAATGCCCCCTGCACCCATAACAACGCTGCAGTCTCCATCCCTAATAACCCCCTCAATAAATGAACCCATTAATGTAACACACACACACACACACCATCATGAACACACACAACCATATACACACTCGCTCTAGCAGCAGCATGCTCATGTATTCGCTGGACCATTTAAAAACAATGGAACAACAGACTTTTGGCAGGTTTGTAAGAATGCAGATCTGGTCCCTCAGAGCATAATCGGCTCGATTTCACAACTTTCATGACACACAAACTTCAACCTCAACACTCCAGGGCCACAATTACTTCAAATAACTGGGCAAGCATGGGCATTTAGTGGCAGAGGAGGCGAAACAAGGCACAAACTACAACACATTGAGGCACAAAATAAGGCATACTGTAACAAAATACATTTAATGTCAATTCATCCACCCATAGAACCAGTTACACACAGAATTTGAGTCCTGTTAAACTCCTACATGCCAGGGTTCAGAAAGCACTGCATGGAGGTGAAAAAAAGTCGAGAAAACATGTGAAAACCTCTCAGGTTCACTGCTCAGGCTCCATTGTCTCATTCCAATCTGACAAACAAACAGGAAACAACACACACAGGGCGGGGACGAGGAGCCGACCAAGACATAGAAAACGTCCCAGTAACAGAGGACTGGACTGATGGCTCTGTGTTGGTTTCTGGCTCCATCTAGTGATCATAGGCGGTACTGCACTTTCTCGGTTTATTCGTCTCTTTCCTTTTTTCTTTGCACTGCCACCTTTCACAGCCTCTCTTCACATTTGATCTCACGATATTACAATTTATTCAGTATTTTCACCATTTTCTGTGTGTGATCTCCACATGCCAGACAGAGGCTTTTCCCCCCTCTGCCGTCCTCAAACCATCACTGAGCTCCCCTGGCCCTTATCTTCATTATATGACTCCCAAAAATGCACAAGCCATGGTAATCAGGCAATTGGATAAGCCACAGCCAAGGCAACTCAGAGAGGAGGAAAAGCTGAAAGGTTTAACATAGAAGAAGAAAGAAAACATCTCGAGTTGCTCTGTCCTAAGCTGAATGATGAACAGAAGGATCTAAGTGAAGCTCTCTATCAGGCAGTGGATCCACCAAAAGAGGACAAAATCACGAGAATGTTCATCTGAGCTCTCTTTGGAGGCTACAGAAAGACCTTTACTTGGAAGGTAATGTCGAGTGTGCTGAAAGAACTATAAAGGACCTGATGGAGTCTAACCAAAGTTGTACTGCTTGGTGGAGAACCTAGGCAGACACTCCCAGCTGTTAAGAGAGCAGGCAAGACTCAAATAGTCGAGGCTTGCATTCAGACCTCGCCCCTGAAGCTGAAGGTGAACATGAAGATTGAGGTCAGGATTCCTTTAAATCACGCGATGAAGGATCTGAAGTCTCTGATTGCTGAGACCTTCCCTGACCTCCAGAATGGATGTAGTGACAATGAGAAACTTTTCAAAGGACTGAAGACACTCCTCTGAGACATCAACAACGTGTGCTCCGCTGTGTTTCCTGAAGAAGATAAAGTCTACTTTTTTTCGGCTGACTTTCGGCTCGGGACTGTCAGGCCGGCTTTCGCACTAACCATTAACAAAGGTCAGGGGTCAGGGGTCAGGACAATGAGCAAGTTGGCATCTACCTTCCTCAGCCTATGTGCGCTCATGGCCATGCAATGCCAATACTGATAAAGAGGTTTCAGACTTGGACTATGTTTGTGCATTACTTTCATTTCAGCTTTAGCCCACATGAGGCATTTGAGGTGATGGTGAAGTGTCCTTTGAAAATTTCTGTTCTGACAATAATGGTCTAATTTGTACGTTTAATACAAAGAGTGAACATTGTCCTCTTTCCTGTTTGTTACTAATATATACAGATTGTCACAAGCAGGATTAGAACATCTCTTACTGCCAGGAATGCTGAGAGTTTATGATGTAGCCATATTCATTTAAACACAATTTGATTTCATTAGACTTGTTGAAATAACAACTGGGTCATAAAAGAGTAAGCGGCTCTCCCCCCCTGCTGATATTAGTGTTATGTCAGTACCAGCCAGTGATGCAGATACACATAGTTTCTCATGAACACCCACCACACCCAATCAGGCACAAGCCGAGCAGAGCAGGACATAACAGAGGAAGTCAGAACAGCGCTGCAAACGAGGCCACAAACCACACACATGGGCATAAAGTGAAATACAGAGATTGCAGTAAGTGTGTGTCTGTAGTTGGCACTTGCTGTGTAGCGAAGGTAGGCCAAGTGTCAAATGAGGACACGGTAAGTGGAATGCCACATCTCAGTCTTGTCAGATCCTTTCTTATCTGCTCCCTTCACACACTTCATTACTTTCTTTGAGTCTTTAGTTTTGTGGGATGAGTGAGATCGGTGACGTTCCCTCAAACATATGACCTTACAGAGTGGCAAACATCAAAAGAATTTTTTTTGCAATTTGATGATGAAGGCTGTAATGGAATTTAATGACTTCATTATAAATTCACATAAAAGTTTAGAAAACAAGTAATCTTCTTCCAACTTGCAGTCACTTTGGAAACTAAATGTGACACTAAGACGCTCCTCCTTTACATGATGAATGAGCTGTATTCACAGGAACTTATTTCACCACATATCAGCAATCCAATTTCAGAATAAAAGAGTCTACAAGACCTCAAAACTTCATGTCCCTTACATCTGTTCTTAAATAAAAAGAGAATAACTCCACCAGAGAGGGACTGGGATGTATGTGCGCGCTCGGTGCGCGTGAGCCCTTTGCACGCCCCGCTGTAGGCGGAGGGGGGCGCCAGCGGTTAGAGTTAGACCCCCTGATAAAAAAGCTGGAACTGAATCAATCCCGCGTCCGTGTTTTACCATATTTGGTGCGGAGCCCCTAATTGTACGGGGAGATGCTTCACTGTGCTGCTGCTGCGCGTGTGTGAGTGAGTGTGTGTGCGTCAAAGAGCTCGTTCGTGGTTGATAACCCATAAACAAACGCAAAGTGTAGGAATGAAATGTGATGGATGGATCAGGTTCAGTGCAGCGCGTCCTGACCGCCGAGGGGTCACAGCAGCCACACACCGACCTGAACGACACCTAGGCTCAGCGTGGGCGTGAGGTGTGACGCACCGCACCGCAGCTCAGCAGCAGCAGCAGCCCACCCGCTGAGAGCCGAGGACCCTCCGGGGAGCCAGTGCGCACCAACGGCGGGGAGTCACACAGAGAGCCGCTATACGAGCTCCGACATGACGCCAAACTTTATAACGTCACACAAGCATCATCTCTGAGGCTGTGAGAGCCTGAACGCACCGGGGATCTTTCTGATCTAACCACCTGGATGTCAGTATTACGTTTCCCACTTGAACCCCTCACACACACACACACAGCTCAGTCACATCTCTCCTCTCGCTCAGCATCACTCCACACCAACAGAAAGCAGCAACAAGTCGCACTTACGTGAACACTCGTAGTTGCCTGTGAAGTCGCTGTGGTCACTGCGTCCGCTTGCCTCCTCGCTCCAGAACAGTCAGTGCGCACACAGCCAGCAGCTACTTTTGATCAGAGAGAGAGAAGAGAGAGAGTGTGTGTGTGCGCGCGTGTGTGGGTGTGAGTGTGCACCGTTGTCCCGGACCTCCCTCCCCATGCGCAGTCTCGGTGTGGGGAAAGGGTGTATTGGTTGTACTGAAAGCGTAAAGGAAGAAAGAGATAGTCCCTCCGCTCTGTGGAGTTTTTCTACCTCTCTCTCTCTCTCTCTCTCTCTCTCTCTCCCCCTCTCTCCCCCTCCCCTTTCTCTTTCTCTCTCTCTCCCTCTCTCTCTCGCTCCTCTGCCGTGAGAGCCTTAATTGGTAAAGGGGTAAAGCATCAGAAGAGAGGAGGTGGGGTGTTACTCTCCTTCGCTCTTCTCTGTACTTGTTTTTACACCGGTGACGTCATGACCGCGCCTTCGGGATTTTTAAAGGTATGATGTCAGCGGCCCATGGGTGCCGCTGATGTCATATTTTTTCTCTCCTTATCTCCCCCATCGCTTCCATTTTGTTTCATTTTGCCTCGTTGGTGTGTCAGTGGGCTACTCAACCCCTGTATCATACTCTCCGTGCAGCTGTGTGTGTGTGTGTGTGTGTGTGTGTAGTCCCCCACATCTTCCTGCACCCTTCCCGTTGCCTCCTCTTTTCCTGTTATCTGTTGTTTTTCAGACAGGTCATTGAACGCGGGAAGCAATTCTTATGTCAAACATGCTGTGACTCAACATCGGAGTCATTTGTAGGGCTTTATTTGTGTGTGGGTGTGTGTGTGTGTGTCTTTATGTGAGAGAGAGAGTGAGAGAGCGAGAGAGCGAGAGAGAGAGCACAGTTCGGCTGAGTATTGGCTCAGGAAACAAAAATGCTCGGCCTCTGCTGTGCCCTCGTCTCACAGTTCATCAGTCTGCTGGGAGTAGATAGGAAGAGGAGGGAGGAGAGGATGTGCAGGGGGTGCTGGAGGAGGAGGTGGAGGGGGTGGAGGGAAAAGGGAGAGTGGAAGAAGGAAGACAGAGACAAAATAGACAAATCCCTTTCAGTTCATTACGTTTAAGTGAGTTTGTGGCTCTCAATTTGATGTTTAAAATGTCTGATGTTGACCTTTTCACTAAAACATGGTGTATATTGTTGCCCAAGGGGCGCAGTGCAAAGAGAGACATCAAAGTGAGGAGGCAGCAGGATGACGATGAAGATGAGAGTGGGCTAAGCAAAAGGCAGAGGAGAGAAGAGGAGGAGAGAGAGGAGTTGGTATGTCTTTGTAAAAGCATTGTAAAAATCAACTCGTTCATCTCCTTCATCTCCATTTGATTTAGCAACAAAGAGGCGAGCAATAAAGATGTGTGTGTGTGTGTGTGTGTGTGTGTGTGTGTGTGTGTGTGTGTGTGTGTGTGTGTGTGTGTGTTCCCTTCCCTATTAATTAGAGCCAGCTGTTTGCTGCTCCGCTCGTGAGCCCGGCCAGTCAGTCAGTGACATCATGCATCTTCCTGCATTTCACATTAAATCTGATTTGTTGGGATATAAGCACAGAGGAACACAAGCACACACACGCACACAGAGACAAAGACTCACACGACTACGCCACTCATACAGAACCATTTAAAATTCATTAGATTACAGCCTAAGACAGGGAGCGAGACAGTTTAGCTGCTGGCATGTACATTCTGGGGAGATCCTGGTTTTGATTCTTTGGCATCTGAAGTCTTCCATCTTGGGACTCTGCTATTACTCATCAGATCCTGCCAACAATCACTATGTTTAATGTTTGACCTGTAGGCTTTGAATACATGCTTGTATTCCACAGGAGGAAACTGATCCCCGAATCCCACTGAACTGTCTCTATGTGCTTAGCAGTTGTTGTTCTATAGAAACGCTGGAGACGGTTAATATGTTGGAAAGACCTTGAACACGGTCTTGCACAGTGCTGACAGAACTCCAGGCCAGATCACACACCAGCAAATGAAACAGAAAAGCTTCATCTGAATCTAAATCAGCATCCAAACACACACACACACACACACAGTCAGTGGATACATGTGCCAGATGTTTTTCATTCAAGTAAGTGCAATAGTTCATAAGAAAATGTTCAAAAACCAAATGTTTCACAATGTTCCAAAATCCTTGCAGAATCCAGGGATCCACACCAAGAAATGAATCTCCTGTCAGATTTTTAACAAAGACACAAATAGGACAGCAGCATAATAAAGTAACTGTCTGAGGTTCCTCCCTGCAGTTTGCACAGTGCATGCTGGGAAAAGCTCCAGCTGATAATCCTGATACCAGATTCTGAAAATGGGTGGCTGATGGTTTTCAGATGACGATTTCCTGCAGACATTATCTCACATCTTTTAGATCAAAGATGGGGTGTTTGGTTTAAGGAAAGATGGCGCCTCCCACCAGCCATTAACGGAGCAGATGGTACAAACGTCTGCCTTTGTCTTCTCGCGTTGCAAGGTGTTCGATTTCCCATTCGTCTCCTCTGAACCGCAGCATGCCTCCCAAACAAATGAGGGACGAGGAGCCAAGATCACTTTGCCATTTAGTCACGATAGCTGAAAACTCTACTTGGAAGAGACCTACAGTGCACAAAGAATGAAAATAAAGGGACTTTTTATACAGAAAATCATAAATAAATGGATTTAAAGTGAAGGCACAAGGGTTCATACAGGTTAAAGTCACTGTATGCCATGTAGCTGGTATGTAACATGAAGATAATGACTCTCAGTTACAGGTAAACAGTGTGGTTGTCTGTCTGAGGTTCTCATAGCGACCATGTTCCCAGCTGTTGTCATGTAGATCCAGGATGTATCCACCCTGGGAAAGCTATGGGTGGAGGCCAGTGAAGATACGATGAAGAGAACCTCCTCCTCCCGCATCACATCTTCTTCTTCTCACACCTCCACTTTGTTTTCATAATGTGACAAGTGCACTGAGGACGATAACGTGATCTGATCCAATCCAGAATGAGCTGGAGGGCTAAAGGAGGCTGAACCAGTATCTGCTACTAATGATGATGAAGATGTGATGAAGACGTGATGAATGAGGCTGTACTGTCATGACAGAACGCAGCACTCAGGCAGGTTTTATTAGACCAAAGTGGGACGCAAAGGGTCAAAGAAAATGACAGAGAGAGTAACAGTTTCAGAGAAATCAGGGAGTCGGTGGAGTCGACTGCCTCATAACAAAGCTCGTCTCTGTTAGCCAGTTAAGGAGCTAAAGTGGTAAATTGTTTAAAAGGGTCTTCACGCACACTCGCTCTCCGAAACAAAGTGCCCGCACACATGATCTCACTGCACACACACACACAATGAACGGTTAGATAAAACAAGACGTAAACCACCTCTTGCAGGCAGTTAAACAAATATCCACATTCTTCCCTCTCTAATCCCCCATCTGACTCAAACTCTGCGACACTCGCGCTTATAAACGTGGCTCCCATGTTACAAAGTGGAGTAAAAACGGAGAACCGGTCCTCATTAAGTGGAATGGAGGCCATATTTAGACATGTGAAAATATGGAGTGTCTTTTATGACCAGCTGAAGCAGACAAACACAGAAAACAACCTTTAGAGAGGACGGAGGGTTTGAGGAATGCATGGGCACAAAGTACACGTGACCAAAACAAGAGTGAGCCAACACTGATGGCAGCAAAGGGGGAGTGGCTGATAAACATGCATTACTCATAGTATAGATACAGTATATAGTGTGAGTCTTAACTTGGTAAAAGAGCACAAATATCTGGGGAATTGTGGTTGAAAATAGCTGAAAAACAATCTAATCTGAAGGAATTCACTTAGAAAGGTTCAAATTTAGACTCAAAAACATTTTAACTCTGTCAGCGAGGACTGTAAACACCACAAACACCACCGGATGTGATTTGTCATTGGAATTGAAAGGCACAAAGCACAAAATGAACCACGACGATAGACAGCGATAGTGTTCAAAGCAGAGAGACAAAGTGAGCAGCAAACGCCTCATTGTTCAGCACACACAGCCAGACTGCAGAGGAACAAGAACCCATTGTCATTTCTGCCCCCGAACCACCACTTAAATAAGACAGCACCTGCACACACACACATTCTTTCAGCGCACTTAATATGTGGTATCAGCACTTACCACAAGTACGGTAAACTATACTGTAAGGATTTGGACTTATAAAAGGCAGCCAGGGCCGAGCCGACTAATCACACTGAGTCACTGTGCAGCAGGCTCTGATGTCTGCGGGCGGCCGGTGACTCACACACTCAAGACGTCAGGAAGACTCCAGGAAATCATCAGATGTTTGCAAGTGTGTTGTGTGTGTAGGTAGGTGGGTGTGCATATGTGTACAAGTGTGGGTTGGTGTTCTGCATATTGTTTGTGTGTAGCTGTATGTCACCAGAAATTGTGTTACATCTGTTGCAATGTTTTGCATCTGGAAAAGGCCTGTGTGTGTGTGTGTGTGTGTGTGTGTGTGTGTGTGTGTGTGTGCTGTTTGTGTGTGTGTGCTGTTTGTGTGTGTGTGTGTGTGTGTGTGCTGTTTGAGATGTAATCATACATTGTGTGATAGTGTGTCCCTTTAACAGCCTGAAGGTGAAATCTGTGAATTAAAGGTACGTCTGTGTGTGCATGTGTGTGTCAGCTGTAGCAACATGGACAGGTCAAAGCCACATGGCCCACAGGCACACAAGGTGTCTTAACAGAAACCAGCTACATGACCTCACCTGGTCTAAACTACACACACACACACACACACACACAAGCACACAGAATTAAAATCATCATCTGGTCTCCCTTTCCTCCGTCTGTCCACTCAAACAAAAGTCTATTTTGCAATGACAGAAAACAAAAGAATTAAGTGATTTAAGTTTTTTCTCTCCATAGGTTCTACGCTCAAACAGGACACAGGTGTGTTTCCATGTAGAACTCAAGTGCAAGTTGCTGCCTTTGCTCCAAACTTTCAGCTCTCGCCCTCTTTTTTCTTCACTCCCTCTCTGACCATATTAAGAAAATCACATAGATTGGAGGAGAGCAGGAATGACAAATAGAGAGAGAGAGAGAGAGAGAGAGAGAGACAGAGAGAGAGAGAGAGAGAGAGAGAGATTTGGACATGTTCCCGGGCCTTCAGTTGCTGTTGAGTAATGAGCACTCAGTGTTGAGGCAGGATGAGCGCACAGGAGTGTGTTCCCGAGCATGTGAACGTCGCACATGTGCTCCTTTGAAAGTTATAAAATGATGTTCCTGAGGGTCTAGACTGGATCCGTGCCAGTGTGTATATATGTGTGTATACAGTATACCGTATCTGTGCTTGTGTGTGTGTTTATGTAGAGTCCATGCGTGTGTGCATGCATTCCAAATGGATATTGAAATGAGACGGTGGGGGTGTTTAACATTGAGACAACACACTCACAGGCTTTAAAAGGAGACCTGGCTACACTGAATGAATCAGACTACAGGAATCTGACACGAGTAGCTACCGGCTCCTCTGGCACACGCAGAGACATCCATCTGCATCTACACATGTTGGACATCCACATCCATGTCCAAACACACTTGTAATTGTCTCTAAATGCAGTACCATGAACGCAAATGAATGCATCTCAGGTTTTGTCTGTATCCTGTTCTAAAATGCTTACATCCCCTGATGCTTTCATCTACGTTGGGGACATTTAAGAACCTGGGAAAAGACACGCAAGTATATTTAAACACTTTGAGCGCCCTTCTCCATCCACAAACACAGCCTTTTAAGGCAAGCTCTCCCTTCCCCTCTGTCTCTCATAGTGTCTATCCCCCCTCTCTCTCTCTCTCTCTCTCTCTCTCTCTCTCAGGCTGAACTGCTTGTTCCAATCTCTTCCAGCCTGCCTCCCCCAACGTTGTATTTCTCTCCCTCTTATTTTGTCTAACCCTTTTTTCGTTTGCCCCACAAGGCTGCCATGAAAAGCAAGCGATGATGGATTCCCTCGTGACTGGCCCGTCTCTCTGGGGTCTCTCGCTCTCTTGAACTCGTAGGACGTCAGAAGGAGAGAGGAGGCTTGAGAGGGACATGCAGGCAAACAGAGGGAAAGAGGAAAAGAGGAAGGAAAACAAATAACAGTGGCCAAGGAGGCGACAACAGAGCGAGTTTTAGAGTTGAGTCATGAGTCAGGATGTAAATTGGGTTTTGGGATAGTTTTGGTTGCGTGGTCACGTGACAAGAGGGCCAACATGATTTCATTATAATGGATTTTAGTAAGTTCTGAGAAATATTAAGAACCCCTACTGTAGCTTGGTGGGTTCTGTATTTGTGAGTGTGAGTGTGTGTGTGTGTGGTATAGAGATGGAGAGATGGGCTCCAGTAGTTTTGTCCATATAAGGGGGGAGGAATGTGGAGAGAGCAGCTATGAATGACTGATCTCCCCCTCACCTCCCTCCATACGCCCTCTTTCCCACTCTAACTCCCCTTTTTCTCTCACTTTAAATCCTCCTCTCAATAACATTTCTTAATCCATTTCCAGATTTTCTTTTGTCCCCTCACTAAATTGCTTTTCTCAAATCAAATCCCACATCTCAAAGCTTGCCTGCTTGCGTGTGCATCCAAAAACATACACACATTGTACAAAGGCATACTCACACACGCATGCAAAGACACACACACACACACACACACACACACACACACACACACACACACACACACACACACACACACACACACACACACACAGTCACACACACACACACACACAGTCACCTCTGGGTCAGAGAGAGTAGTGTTTCAAATGAGTCGTCTGTGTGAGCCCGGTGACATCATCATGACCTTCCCTGGCTCATTCGCTCATCAGTCACGTCTGAAGGATTGTGTGTACGTGTGTGTGTCTGTCTAAATGTATTCTGTGTGTATGTGTGTGTGTGTGTGTGTGTGTGTGTGTGTGACAGAGAAAGAGAGAGAGAGGGAAGGGGGCCTCTTGCTCATCCAGGTGACATGGTGTGAATTCTAAGCATTACCTCACCCTCTGAAGAAACAAACTCAGGTACCACAACCACACACACACACACACACTCATGGACGAATCATACCAGTGTAACAGATTTACTGTGTGAGTGTGAGAGTGTGCGAGTTTGTGCCTGTGTGTATGATTCTGGGCCGGCTTTCTGTCTGTGTCAGTCATCCATTCTGCCTCCCTGCTTCCTGCGGTGAAATATTGGGTGACACTCGTCTCCTTCACCTGAATCTGGACTGGATTCACTGGAAACAGATGGCGAAGGAAACAAATAGTGATGTCACCACAGAGGAGCACCAGCCTAAAGCAACTGAAAATGATGCATTCCTTGTGTGCCTGAGCGTGTGTGTGTGTGTGTGTGTGAGAGAGAGAGAGAGAGAGAGAGAAGAGTAATGTGTGTAGGGGGGGACTTGAAAGCAGAAACCATTCCAAGCTCAGGAAAAAGGAGGATGAGGAAAAGGTGATCTAGAAAATGTGTTTGTTCCTCTCTAGAGCGTCACTCTGTCCTTTGGCTGCACCTCTTTACACTCAACTCCCCCAAAACTGTTGCTTTTGCACTTTGCTGTGCTCTCCTACGAGGCATGGCCATATATATACGGTATAAGACTGATTGAATTAGATGGACTGTAACAGGGGGAACAGAACAGACAGGAAGTTTACTGTACAGCATTACATTATTACTGGAAATGTCTGACTTATTAGATTATGTATTAGTTGTACTCTTGTTCAGGCCCATTCTGCTTTCACCAACGCTTTCTCTTTTTTCCCCTCTTCCTCTCTCTTTCTTGGACCAACACACACACACACACACACACACATGCACCCACTTCCCAGAGTTCAGCCAGACTGATCGGAAGGCTGCTCCTGTGCGAAGGGGGATGACATCATATGATCTCATGACTGAGGCAGTTGAGCCTGACATACAGACCTGCAGAGACACGACCTGAGGAGGAAGAGAACAACAGACAGACAGAAAGACGGAGAGAGAGAAATACAATGAAAAACTACATTATTCATTTATATACTGGATTTGGTTTAAAAACTATGGGATATAAGATTTAATTATTATATACTTGATGGCTGCTGACTGTTTTGTTTTTGCTGACTTTCATTTACCGTGCTTGGCTCATTCCCACTTTTCCCACTACTTTGTACTTTGGCAACATGGAAATGTAGCTTTTTAATGTCAATAAATCAAACGAAAAAAAAAAGTTGTTCGGTACACACTTCAGATCAACCCAATGGGAACCCCCCCCCCACACACACACACACACACACCCACATATATACACACGCGCACCATTGTTTTATTTGTTCATGCGGGCATTTTGTCTCTATGGCAACACTACACACTTCCTCACTTCCTGATCAACAATACGGGCAACAAATGCCCACTCAGCAAAAATCCCATTCTTTGCACATTCTGAATCAGTGAATCACTCTGGAGTGCCAGCAGTGCCATCCTTAATCATCCAGATATTGTTCGGTGGTCTTATCCAGGTATAGCCCAAGCGTGTCTCTGGTCATCTGTGCTTCTCCTCGGTGGAGTAAAGGAACAAATCACCTAATTCAGAAATGTAGACTGTCCCCACTCATCCACAAAATTACTGGCAGTCGCAGAGAAACACACACGTAGATAATCATGCATTCTGTTTTCACTTTCTCTCACTCTCTCTCTCTCTCTCTCTCTCTCTCTCTCTTTTTCTCTCTCTCACTCACACACACACAAACTGCCCTGATCCTATCAGAGGTGTGTTTGCATGGTAACTAGGAGGCTGGACTGTTTAGATTGGAGACGATATTCTGGGAAAAATGAGTGAAATGTAAACAGGGTCTTAACTTGCTGAGGGCCTGTTGCAGAATGCCATGCAGAGAATAACTTGCTCTAAGTGCTGACATAACAGTGTGTGGCTCAGTATCTCACTTTTGACAAGGTTTCTCTTTAAAAGCATAGAAAAATCATGTCATGTCACTAATTTGGCATGTGCTTTAACATGCTTGAGGTAGCGGATGGGCGGGGTTAACAAT
The DNA here is from genome assembly GCF_046128005.1 of Genypterus blacodes. Lineage (NCBI taxonomy): Eukaryota > Metazoa > Chordata > Actinopteri > Ophidiiformes > Ophidiidae > Genypterus > Genypterus blacodes. The sequence continues at coordinate 389,678 of NW_027466957.1, forward strand.
GTGGGACATTACAATAAACGTCACAATGGTTTGACAAGTTGCAAATTAATTTCTTGCAAAGCGCGGCAATTGATGGCTTACTTGACACAATCTGCAATGTCTAACTGCAGTGTAACCCCACCCATCCGGTATTCAAAGTACATTAAAACAAACACTTAGGCAGCACTCAGATCTGTGTAAAAGGAAGAGTTCTCTTGTCTCTTCACTTTCAATCTCTGGGCTCCACTCTCCAGAATAAGGAAGTAGATAAAACCTTCTCAACTTCAAAATTTATTAAACTGTTAAGCTTGCATAAACCATGCTCATAGTCCAGTTAACACACGCACACACTCCTACCACACACACTTCCGTTTTCAGAATGTCACACAGGGTGTTAGCTGCCACACCCTCATTCACACGGGTCACACCGGTCAAGGGGTAGTTTGCTCTGTGTGGGTCTATGTGTGTGTGTGTGTGTGTGTGTGTGTCTGTGTGAGTGTGTGTGCGCTCTTGTGTAAGGGTTGTGTAGGTTGCATGAGCAACTACTATATGTCAATGATGTGCTATGTTTGTGTCTGTATTTAGTTTGCCAATAGTGCCACATATTATTACACAAGGTCACTGTTGTCATGATCAGGATCATCCTCATCCTCATCCTCACTGCCGTTAACTCCATTTGTTCTGCTCTGTCTCTCACATGTATTCAAGAACTATAATATTGTATCCCTGTCAGACATTTTGCTGATGACCATGACCCATGACAGTTAGAAGTAAGTGTGCCTAATTTTCCCCGTTCTTGTCTTTTTGACCTAAATGTGTGTGTTCATGTCACTGTCTGTCACTGATCACTAAAAATGTACCACAGACTTCCGTGTGTCTCGCTCATTTTCCATTATCACGTGTTGCTCTTTGTCCTTCGCCGTGTTTCATCCTAGACACAGGAAAGTCTGGAGGAGGTTCAGACAACACACAAGACACGGAGGTGTTGCCGAGCTGATAGCTGACCTTCTATGAGGCTCTGCGACAATCTCTGTTGAAATTCAATAGCTTTTCCTGACTGAGATATCCGGTTTGTGTATGAGTCACTTATCAAGGAGTGGTTTGTGGACTTTCTGCTGCTTACTAGCACACAGACAAACTCACACAGACTAAATATAGTGTTAGTCTATAAAAGGCCATTGTCTTACAAGCCTTACTTGCCTTGAGTGTAAATTCAAAATTGACAGCCAAAACTGTGTAAAGTGTTAAGATCCAGACAAAATTCAATCAAGTATGAGGACATGGAGTATGATGTCTGGAATAGTGAAACTGGCACAAATAACCTCAACGAATCCCTGAGGGCCCCTACGATGTTTAACTGACCTGATGTTGGAGTGAATGTGAGCTCAAGCAGAGTCAGAGCAAGGTTAGGATTCCTAACATTCCCCGGGCAGAGAACAACATTTGTTCTGCATTAACCAGAGTTTAGATATGAGCTCATTGTTCCTTTTAAAGAATTAGCAAAGCAGGGCTCAGATAATCAGAGGCTTTCTATGGTACAATACTGCCATCCAATGCCCATTTTGGAGACTACATTTAACTAAGGCGTTTCGTAAGATGCTGTCCAAAGGATGCAGAACTTTTATCTGCCAAATTGCATATTTTTACTATAAAAACAACAACAAAAAGGCTACATTCATCCATCTATTGTTTACCCTGTGTACCACTTAGCCACTCTGCTGTCTTTTAATATTCATTATAAAATATTTCATGGATGCCTGACAGGCTCAAAAAAGTTAATATCTTTATTTACCAGTTGCATGTTTTGATCAATGAGGAGTTTTGAAAGCAAGATACTCTCCAAAAATATTAAGTGCGCTCAGAAACATCAAATAGCTAGGCTTAAAGGCCTTTAAGGTTTAATTTGTATGAACACGGTAGAATGTTTTTGTAAAAATGTTATAAAAGCTATAACGTACAGAACACAAATAGTTTCTGTGAAACTGAACATGTAACAGACAACGGTGATGGACGTGTGATCTCTTACCACAAGAGGGCGACAAAGCTCAATGATGGGGGAAGATGAAATTGTTGTACCCTTATCGAGGATCAAAGAGTTGTACAAAACAAGAGGGAGATAAATACAATCTCGGGGAGGCAGGGTGAAAGAGATCGGGAGATCGGAACAAGCAGTTCAGGGGGGGGGGGGGGGGGGGGGGGGGGGGCGCGGGGAGAGAGAGAGAGAGAGAGAGAGAGAGAGAGAGAGAGATTATTGCAGCGAGTAAACTTTTCCACGCCCATTGTAGCGGCTCGGGCGGAGCAGCAGCGGTGTGTGAGCTCTGCGGGGCCGGCGTAGAGCGCCGTGTGTCCGGCCTGTGTGTCAGGCCATGCAGGGAGAGAGAGGATGGGAGAAAGAGAGCTCAGCACACACACAGTTTCTCCGCTCAAGAACTTTGTTGCAGGAGGAGTAGCAGGAGCCTGTCTGCTGTTGGCTGGACACCCGCTTGACACCATCAAGGTGAGTATCACTATGGTAACACTGAAATGGAACGTGTGGACGTTTAGAACTTATTCCGAAATGTGCATGACAGTTTCAGACTGATAACGTCGTGCTATCTAATGTAGACGTTAGGGGGGGATTAGAGTTAAATCAGCTTAAAAAGTCACAGTGCAGCCCGGTACTCACACACACTGACTTCTTAAGTATCTGACTCTGAAGTAGTGTCACCAGTATACTGAAGACTATTACTTCAATTAAAGGGACAAGCAGGGAGACATTCGCACAAGCAAGTCTCCTACATAACGAGTAACATGATAATAAGCATGCCATGTCCACACTAGGCCCTTTACATTGACTTAAGATAAGAAAAGGCCAACTAAAATGTAGTCAAACACATTTTATATAATAATATAATATATAGTATTATAAAACAACTAATGTAAGTTAACCAGTCGAATTCTAGCCTACATTTGACTTCAAAGTCTGACTTGTTTAAAAGTGGAGCAATCCACTGCACTTTGATCTCTGAAAGTGGAACAGTCTTTGTTGTTCACACGTGTGTGTTCAGCCATAGTGTGACACGCTTGTGAAGATGGATAAAAGAAAATACTCCAAGTTTGTTAATTTGTTTGCAAAGATATACTGATCTCTTGTACCAGGAGGTGATAAGAGTGAAGGAATCAAGGTACAGTATGAGAGATGTGAGCATGCAGTGTCTCACTTCATTTGTACTCCCAGGGAAAACCCAAAAAGAGAAAGACGGGTAAAATATAACAGCAAATTGTAGTTAAGGGGTCATCAGGGACTGATTGGCAGGTTTCTATATATAGCTACACGTTCCATGTGCTTCTCATACAGTAGCCGTTGTCTGCTGCTCACAGGACGTCAGTAGTTGAGGTGGGATTGTTCCAAGACAAGTCAAACAGAAGTGACTGGCAGGGGGTTACATCCATGGTTTGTACCTGAGACAAATGCAGTTACAGCAAACTACTGCCCTGCATAAAATAAACAACTACCAATAAGCTGTTTCCAATAGCTTGTGATATTTACTGTATTTATTTTGTAATTGATGTAGCTGCGTGTCATGTTTATATGGGATTAAGGCTGCATTCATCAATTGTAAACTTGTACCTTACAGTCACACCCAGGTCCTTATCAAGGACACAGCAACACTGATGGGTGTTCCCTTGTTATCATGCTCTGTAACTGTTTCTTCATTCTTCCCTCCAAAACATGATCCTCTGCCCCCTCTCTCTCTCTCTCTCTCTCTCTCTCTTTGTTATAAAAAAAACAATTCCTTTTGTTATTTGAAAAAACTCAGTTTCTCACATTGGCAGAATGATTCCATTAACCATTAAAAAAGCAGAAACAGCGTGTGTGACCATGGCTACAACTTTATTTTCAATTCACTAAGAAAACTCCTCCGAAAATGTTCTCCAGCATCTCAAATACTAAACTTAATCTTGTGTATGATCAGTGATGGGTGTGCGTGTGTGTGTGTGTGTGTGTGTGTGTGTGTGTGTGTGTGTGTGTGTGTGTGTGTGTGTGTGTGTGAAGCAGCTTGATAATTAAACCCTTTGTTGTAGGTGAGACTACAGACGCAGCCCAAAGCCTCCCGCAGTCGATATGTGCTCTATACAGGAACATATGACTGTTTCCGCAAGACAGTCACCAAAGAGGTGAACATACACACACAGAAACACACACAATGCCTGCAGATCCTTGAGGGGTCACTTCATGTCACAATTTTCATTTTAAACTGTGTGTGTGTATGTGTGTGTTTGTGTTCAGGGTGTACTTGGTCTGTATAAAGGTATGGGGGCTCCCCTGGCTGGTGTGGCTCCTATGATGGCCATCAGTTTCTTTGGATTCGGTCTTGGAAAACAACTCCAACAGAAGGACACTGGCAAACCCCTGACGTGAGTAAAACAATCTGTACCGACAGCTGTCAACATTGAAAGCTGACTGTCACTCTAACTGTAAGAGGAATCGAGCCAGAAAATAAATAAATAAAGTCAGACTGGCCTGCAAAGGGATAAGTGTTTACAGAGATTGTATTAAAACTAGATGAAGGGTTCAGCACCAAAGCACCAAGGGGCTCCAAGGGCTTTTGCTTGTGTCTTTGTATGAGTTCCTGTCAAGGTGTCCGTGATAGCTATGAGTTCTATATATAAATGAGCTCTATGTTTACCTCCCCTCAGCCGCCATTCGTCCACACCTCCACACCTCTTTCCTCGTATTACCACGCCACTTCCCATCATGTCTCCTGACAGCCCCTCTATCACCTTTGACCCTCTCTGCTTCATAAAGCTACCACATGTTGTTACTCCATGTATAGGCACAGTGTTGTCTATTTCATTCAGAAACATTGTAGTGTAAACAGAACTAACCAGACTGTAGCAGGATTCTGTTGCAAAGAGGAGGCGTGTTTCCTGGAAATGCTTCTGGCACACAATCAAACAAATGTACAATCCTGGAATGTGCATTTGTTTTCTATTACTAGAGAGGGAATAAGCAAGAACAAGAAGCCGTCCGTCTTTCACGCCCTCTGCTGTCTGCTTGGGAGAATGTTTTAGCTCTATAATGCACACACACAAGATAATTCAGATTTTTCTCTGTCCAGGCACACACAAATATTCCTTTCTGGCTGTCTAGCAGGGGTGTTTACCACAGTGATAGTGGCTCCAGGGGAGAGGATCAAATGCTTACTACAGGTATTGTTAGTTTGTTGGTGTGTGTTCTTCTTTGACAGCGATTTTAAAAGAAAATGTGATATGTTCATGATTTTAAATATTTCTATTTGCTGAATTTGATTTAATCTGTATGAGTGTGTGTTTGCATGTGTGTGTGTGTGTGTTCCAGGTGCAGGCCAGTAGCGCCCATCCTCGCTATTCAGGTCCACTTGACTGTGCCATAAGTCTCTATAAGGAGCAGGGGATCCGCAGCGTCTACAAAGGAACTATACTTACCCTTATCAGAGGTAGTGAACTCAAGAATTACACATGTGTGTATGTGTGCTTGCATGAGGTGTGTGTGTGGGGTAATCATGTTATTTGACAGAAGGAAGAAGAAGACTAATGATTAACTTTTATTTGGTGAGTGATGGTTGAATCAAAGGGCAATGTGGCTGTTCACCTGCTCACACTTCCTTGTCTCACACTCAGATGTACCGTCTAATGGCCTATACTTCCTGACATATGAATCCCTCAAAAATTTCCTGACACCCGAGGGTCAAAGGTCAGTCCCCATGCTTGCAGGAAAGAAGTATAAAGTCCATAAGTACTCAGTGTCTCATAGCCTATAAACTTTTATTTTATTCATATCTGTGTGTCTTTATGTGTCAGTGTTTCTGAACTCAGCACTCCCAAGATCCTCCTGGCTGGAGGTATAGCAGGGATCCTGAACTGGACAATCGCCCTTCCCCCAGATGTCCTCAAATCCAACTTCCAGACAGGTCAGTGCTGAGGTCAACATAAAGCTCTGGACAAGGCTGGGTCACAAGACTACGACCTCTTAAACATGATCAGCAGTTAAATGGGCTTTAACAAGTTCAGCCAAATTCAATTTTGACCCATCTGACTGACCAGCCCATTATGTGTGTAAATGATAGTACAACAATGGAGAAGCTCATAAATATGGTAAAGCAGTCTCACAACAAATGGCAACACACATCAACACAACAAAAGGTGATTGGATATCAAAATACAGCTTGTATTTGAAATATAATATATGTAATTGATTCCACATGGTGTGTGTGTGTGTGTAGCTGCAGATGGGAAGTACAGAGGTCTGGCTGATGTCCTAAGAACGCTGCTTCGGGAAGAAGGACCTAAAGCCCTCTACAAAGGATTCAACGCTGTGTTTCTACGTGCCTTTCCTGCCAATGCGGTAATTCCCTGCCGTGTCATCAACATCAACTGTCTTTTGTCTATTTCCTCAATTAAATGACTCTTCTCTCCCCCTCTTCATCTTTCAGGCCTGCTTCTTAGGATTCGAGGTGGCATTAAAGGGGCTGCATTGGCTCGCACCCACTTGGTGAAATCAGTCACTTTGCCATGAAGTATCTGTAACTGGAACAAAGTTCGGATCAATGTTTCAGAGAGACAATGTTCTGTTCAGAATCTGTACCAAACACCTCTGTTGTATATGTTTTTTGGTCTTTAGTGAGTCATATTTCAGATATTATTGTTTGGGGGGAATGTACAGTTGATCAAGATTGTATATACCAACTTTGCATAACTTTAATAAGCTTTGAGTGTGTGTGTGTCTGTGTGTGTATATACGGTATATATTGTATACTATTTATTCCTGTTTTCCCATTCCCTTTCCACACTTTTAAAGTGCTTGTGTATTATTTGTGATGCTGTAAAATATAAAGAAATTCTGTTTTGTGTGTGCCTCTGATCCTCCTCTGTCATTATTATTGAGAAATGTATCTTATGTTATTGATCAATATGAGGAGACAGCTGGAAAGACTTGCTAAAGAAAGAAAAGGAAAACAGTTATAGATTATTAAAGTAATTATGAGTAGAAATACTGTACAAACTCAGAAAAACAAAGCAGTTTAATGAGGCTATAAATGAGGTCATAGATACAATATGTTGTGGATTCATGCACTACTTCCAGCGAGGCATTTCACCTTTGCCCTACTTTCAGCATCCAATACCCATAAATCCACATTTCTCTAAACGAAAGTTGGTTACGGGCTGCGGCGAAATCTCTCTAAAGAAACTCAAAGTCCCTTATCGTTATTGTGAAGCAGAACTCTGAGAAAATAAAGTAAACAAAACCAAACCCGAGTACCCCTACCTGTACCCGAGACTACAATACCCACAATGCACATGACTTCCGTTTCCGGGGTCAGTTATCTCACACAGCCTATTAACACGAGAGAGGTGAGGTTTATATCCTTACTTCATGTTGTCACGACGTCTCTTTAACGCGTGTGAGTGCCTCAGATCAAACCGCCGCGGCGCCACGTCACTTTTAAACTCTAACGTAAGGTGTATGGCAGCTCCTTTGCCGTGACTGCTGTGTGAGAGACTCGCTTAAAATACCGGCAGATTCATAAGACATTGGCTGTCAGTGTTATTAGAGAGACTCTTATTCAGGTAGTTAATGCGTTAGTAGTTAAAGGCGTTAATTCAAGCGTCCACATTCTCCCAGTGTACGAATTTATTTCCTGCATGTTGTTTTGTATCAGTAAACTTGGGTAGAAGCTAAAAGGCTAGTTGGCTAACGGTTTTGACTCTAGACACGTGCGCTAAAAATGACTGACAGACAAAAAAAATTGGTGTTTAAACTATCTTTAATCAATAGATGAAGAAAGAAGCTGTTTAACTAGAGTTCACTTGCTGACTCGTACATCAACCGTCACCCTAATCAGTCTTACATTAACTCACGCAAACAGTAAACGCATAGATTTCTATCGATTTATTGCCACATTTTAAATTGTAGAAAAACGAGCGGAACTCCCTGAATGTGCTTACAGAAGCCTTTGCTTCAGCTATATCTGCACTGAAATTAAGACTAATGAAACGCATATGATTGAATTGAAAACAAACATTTCACGGAGTTTTTGCATTGTTTATATAGTACAAAGTTCAAAACATCAGTCTGTAATGAAGTGTGACAACATTGCTTTGGTGTTGTAACTGGAGCTTTAGTGCTGAGCCAAGCGTACAGACTCGGTATCAAATATGATGGGAGCAGATCAGTCTTTGTTGTCAAATATTGCCATCTGTAATCAATTGAAGTCCAGCATTTGACAAATAAAAATAAAGAATCCAGACAGAACCTGACAAATTGTAGATTCCTGTAAAGTTTACTCCCAGCTGTTTCTTATTTGTTGTTCTGTTCTGCAGGGTTACAGTGTGTGGATGTAGTGTTGGAGGTGTGCTGCGATGCCCCTGGAGGTCAGATGGCCGTTCCCTCACTGCCCGGCTTTAGCATGGAGAATTTCGGGCTCACTGATCATGGGCATGGTGGGCTCATACTCCTACTTCTGGACCAGTAAGTTGGAATGTACATGCAAGTAAAATCAATCATCAACTGGCCTGCGCTTACTCTTTAACCTCACACGCTGATGTCTCTGTCCTCAGAATACATGAACTACCTGACTATCCATAACCATGAGGTTCTTTTGGACCTGATTGACCAGCGTCCTTCTGACACACCCCTCATCACTCTGTCCAATCATCAGTCCTGTATGGATGACCCACATATCTGGGGTCAGGAGATGCACACATACACACACACACACACACACACACAATTTGAATCTGCAGAATCCTCTCAAACACTTCAGTCAGGAAATGGTGACAATCAAATGTCTTTGTGACAGGGGTTCTCAAGTTCAGACAGATATGGACCTACAACAAAATGCGGTGGTGAGTGATGTCATTCCCATATGCCTTAGCGCACTTTGGATGTGTTTGATCTTGGTTTTATTTCCGTAGTAATGTGAAATTGCTTCTCTGAACTTGGACAGGACACCGGCAGCATCAGACATCTGCTTCACTCAAGAGCTGCACTCCAGATTCTTCAGTCGGGGGAAGTGTGTTCCTGTCTGCCGGGGTGAGTGTGTGTGTGTCCGAGTAGCTCAAAGGAGATGAATCTATCAGCTGTTGTGCCATGGTTTGATACATAAAACCCACCTTGGATAAAATATCAATCACAATCAATTCAACACTATAAAATGATACGATACCTTGTCCAGTTTACTTGAGACCCTACAATCTGTGTATGTGAACCCATGATGATGGTATTGGTGCTGATGATGCTTGTGTGTTGCCATTAGGTGATGGTGTTTACCAGAGAGGCATGGACTTCATTCTGGAGAAATTGAATGGAGGAGAATGGGTGCACATTTTCCCAGAAGGTTTGCGACCATTCCCCCCCATCCACACACACTTTCCTCTGACTTCTGCTAATTAGCAGGATAATAGAAATAAGCACCTCTCTCTCTCTCTCTCTCTCTCTCTCTCTCTCTCTCTCTCTCTCTCATTGTTCAATTAACAGGCAAGGTCAATGTGACTGAGGAGTTCATACGGTTAAAATGGGGTGAGTACATGGTGTTACAGGAACAATATTATAGTAGTCATGCATTCTTCTTTGTCTCACTGTATTTGGCAACAGCCTTATGTTTAAGCCCCTTCATAAAATGTGTGTTGTAGGTGTGGGTCGTCTCATAGCAGAGTGCTCCCTTAACCCCATCATACTGCCCCTCTGGCATGTAGGTGAGTTACCTGCGGGCAAATGGGGAGAATGACAGAACTGCTCTGTAGCTTTGGGATGAGTGTCAGGGGAATGACAGATTACTGAATACTAAAGACAAGTAGTTGTTGTTCTGTGTGCCTTACCTTTGCCCCAGGTTTGAGCGACGTGTTGCCCAATATGACGCCCTACATTCCCCGGACTGGAAAGGTGGGGACAACAGAGCGATAAGATAGTGATTGACTGAAATAACCTTTTTAGAATGTATTTGATACTATCACAGTACTGTGCTCGGCTACAATAATAATCTAATAGGACCAAATCTAATTTGTGTGATGATGCATTCATTATAGAATCAGTTACACCAGACATTATTTGGATGTAGAGAAATGCAATGTGTTTACGTTATATACTTGGCTAAGGTTGAAATACTGCAGACTTTATAAGTGAAGTATAAGTTTCCTGTTTTGTTAGTTATGACTTTATGTCTGACTGTCATGAATCCTGTTGTAACTTGTGTTTTGCTTTCAGAGAATAACAGTCCTGGTGGGGAAACCGTTCATTGTTAAAGACTTGGTGGAATCTCTCCGAGCTGAAAACAAGAGCCAGGTTAGGACTTTGTTACTCATGTGCTCAGTGCATTAGGGAATAATGGAAAACTTCTAATTATGCGGTATGTATTTTCTATATATAGAAAATTGAAAAATGTTCATTTCTTCTTAGATGGAAATGAGGAAGGTCTTGACCGATTTCATTCAGGGAGAGTTTCAGAGCCTGAAGGCCCAGGCAGATGCCCTCCATGTGCAGATGGAGACACGATCCTGATCCAGCATTCATCCTTGCATACTGCACTCCTCATAGCCAACAAGACGGATCCTTTTCCCTAACCTGAGGGGAATCCAAGAACACTTGGAGCACTTGAACCAGATCCATATCTCCATACTCAGGAAGCTCTGAGCCCAGACAAGCTTTGAAATGTTTTGAGAAATGCTACCTATGTGTGTGTGTGTGTGCGCGATCAGGCCAAGTTTGAATTATTTGACCAGTTGCCTGAGTAGATTGCACAATCAGTGCTGGGATATCTCTATGCAGGCATTGACTTGGTCCTGGAAAATGAAAGACGTATCAAGACTAAATGTCCACAGTTGCTTTTTTTCTCCTACCTGGAAATGTACACAAAGCTGCTCTTCGGCTTAATATTAGGATGCTGTTCGGTCAACTTTACACATACACATGCCATAAGACAGCAAAGAAGTAGATCTGCATGTAAGAAGGACATCAGTGCTGAATATTACCAATTGAATGAATTTACGACTTATCAGAAAGTAGCATGCAGTGAAAATGGCTGGTGCTGGACAAGTAGTTTAGTAGTGCATTGTACAATTCTACAGTATATGCTTCATGTTCTTGCTCGGAATTAAGTGACTACTCAAACATTGTAGTCTGCAACATCACAATGTGGCCTGGTCCTTCTTTTTATATAATCTTTCATATATGTCACATGTGAAAACAATTTGCCAGTGTTCGGCTTAATAGTGTATAGATTCATTTTAATCAATGAAGGAAATCCCAGGGTTTCTTTAGATTTGTCATTCTCTGAATGCTACACCAACACAGATGTGTACAGTATATAATTTATTTTATCACAGAAATCAATAGCTTTTATAAGGAAAGGCCACAGCTGATTGATCTGTGGTTATTTGATAATGTGATGCCTTATTGCCACTATTTCCTGTGAATGCGAATAAAGTGTTTGATTTTTTATTTCAATTGTGTATGGTTCAGGTCTAATAAAAGTGCTGAAACACACACATCCTGAAAAAGCTCTCCCAGGTGAGAGTCACCTGGTGTGATTGGGGATGACCATCCCTTTGTCAAGAATCGAGATGAGAGCTCAGGCTCAACGAAATGAAACATTTTTAATGCCACATGCCCTGTATACTGTATTGTGTGTACTACATTTCATAAACTCCCAAGATAATTTGATGGTTGCTGTAAATTATATAACAACGATAACCTCACAAATATTCTGTTGGTAATCAAAATCCAATCAAAATAAATACACAAAGCCATATAAATGGAACATACATCCATGTAAACAGTTATTCCCCTATATGACGTCACCTTGAAAGCCATGGCCGAGCGTCACGTGATCTCGCTGTACGTCACCTGCTGTCAGATTCCCCAAAGATGGCGACCGAACGGATCCTGCATCTCCGGCGCATCACGACCTCTTTGGCCGTTTTACTCGTTTTATTCAGTACAATAAATACAGGGAATTGCGATGCGCAGGTGCCGCTGGTTTTGTGGGCAAGCGAAGGGTGAGAAAATGTTTATTTCCTCATTGTATTGTATTTTTTCCTGCAGCGTCTGTGGTGACTTAGCGGTTGCCGTTACTCCATCAGGGGCTATCACTCTGTGTTAGCTAGCGGGGTTAGCTGAAGGTGGCTCGGTATTATTCTGAATAAAAATGCAAATTCTACCGAGTCACTTAGGAAGAATAAGATTTATAGTTAAGCTTTTTGTCGTCATAATCTCATAATTATAATGGTAAGTGCCGTGACATCTAACGAGCTGTTGACAAAATGTATGCTATTTATATATTTACAAATGTAAGACATCTGCCACCACTACAAGCAACCACCGATGCATCCCAGCCTAACATGGCCACTAGTTAGCCTGCAACACCCAGGGCCACATAGTTCCACATTCCACCTGCCTCTGTCCTCGCCATGGGACACACATGTGTTCCATTGTCATAGTTTTCCAGAAGTTTGGACAAATGTATGTGCTTGAATCTCCGCCAGGGTCTCTCTGCCCAGCCAGTCGCCCCCCACAGCAGGTCATATCGTGGGGCAGCAGCAGCTGGCCGCTTACCTAGAAAAAGCTCTGAGTGCGGGGCCACGGAATGTACTGCTCTTCCTTCAGGACAAGGTGCACACACACACACACACACACAGTCAATCCAACCTGCTGAGGAGAAAGAGAAAACAGAAAAGCTGGAGAAATTTTGCTTCTGTAAATATAAATGTTGCCCACTCAAATCATTGATACTCGTTGATACATGTTGTCCTGGTTTCCACTCCAGATGAGCATCGAGGACTTCACCATGTATGCAGGGGCTTTTGGAAACAAGCAGGACAGCGTGTTCCCCAATCTTGAGGTGATGTTATGTACATTTTCCATCAGTGTATTCCAGCGCCCTGTGACTCTCTCTGCTCATATTGCTGTCGTGTCCCTAACAAAGGTTCTGTGCTCTTTGTGCCACAGGGAGCCTTGATGTCGTCTCTCTCTCCCCTGGTGTTACCTGCTGTGTCCTGGCCTGCCTCCAACGCAGTGATCGGCCAGCTGCAGGACCACTTAGAAACCTCTCCTCTGTACATGGATGCAGACACGCTCAGCCAGCTCAGACTCAACGCCTCCTCACCTGCCCTGCTGGTGTTCAGGCTGCCCTATGGCGTCGGGTACATACTGTGTGCACTAACACACTCCTGCAGCACACTGGACTGCACATGCATCTATTGTTTTTGTATTAACAAACCTATAACAACTCACTGAATGAGCACATAAAAGTAAATTTGACAGTGATTTGTCACATTAAGGCACATGTATTGACATCTCTACAGGGAAGTCTTGCTGTCTTGGTTCTTCTCACTTTGTTTCTGCCTTTGTCTATTTTCTTGGATTTGAGCAACTTGTTTTCTTCACTACTAATCCGCTCACACCTTCCCTAGTTCCCCCCTCCTCCTCTCCTCCCTCTAATATCTCATTGTCACTTTGCCTGGCTGTCTTGCAGGGCTGATCTGATGTCTGCAAAAGAGATTCTCAGTGGGAATGGTGAGCCACTGGAGTCTGACTTCTGGCTTGTCTAACCTTGTAACCTTTGTGCACACATTTTGTTTGTAGAATATGAAAATCCTACACGTTTCTGCGTTTTATATCTCTTTGGGTTAAGTGAGGCATTACTTGTACATATTTCCTTCAGATGAGGTGATTGGTCAGGTGTTGAGCGTCATGAAGACACAGTCTGTTCCATACACAGCCATCTACACGGCCCTGCGACCCTCAAGGGTGAGTCTGTCTGTCACTTTGGTTTCATTGTCTCTCATCAATTCTTGTTTCATGTTGCAGGCATGTTCTCCAACCTTCTTCTTCTTCTTCTTCTTCTTCTGTGTAGGAGGCTGCCTCTCTCTCCATGGATGCAGGTCTGGGTGGAGGACGCTCTCTCCTGCAGGCCAGAGGTGGATACAAGGAGAGGGAGAGAGAGAGGGAGAGGCAGCGGAAGATCAATGAGAAGGCTTTGATTCATAGGCCGGTGGAGTATAAGGTAGGGCGACGGTGCGTTAAGAGTATTTTATCCCTCTTCCTCCTGCGTGTTCTTCTCCATTTCATCTTTTGCCCCGTCTGCAGGAGGGAGAGGACACTTGTATTCTCCTGTGGGCCAAGTCCCTGACGGTGAGTATCCTGCGGAGCGGCCGCTGGGAGGACCACGATCTGACTTCTGATACCTTCGGGGAAGGCGTGAGCCCAAAACTCCACGGCTCCAGCTGCGACCAAACTAAGTCAAGGTCTGTCATCGCGACAGGGTGAAATCAGTATGGGTTTTAGAGTTCTGCAGAGAACACCTGTAGGCACTGAAAACAGTTTTCATGGTAAATGTGTTATATTCGTCCTTTCTCATTTGATTCTTGTCAGACTTGTCCTGAATTATGAGAACGTCCTCGGCCACCGAAGCTTCAAACTGATGTGAGTCTGCACAATATACGGTACATACACCAGCACGTAAACAAATACACTGTTAACTAAATCTACTCTGTTTATGTACATGCATCCAGCTTTGCCATGGGTCAGCGTCACTACAAAGTGTCTGCTCGCCGCTGGTTCACACTGGACGTTGTGGAGCTGGAGTACGATGGGGCCAAAGCTGCCTTTAATGGTAGCCGGAACATCTATGCTCCTGCTGAGTACTCCTACCGCTGTGAGTCTGTCACGAGCTTCCGCTGGCCTCTGCTTGTTCCACGCTCATCCAAAGACCCAGCCAATCAATGGAGAATCTCCTTTGAAGACTTCCAAGTAAGAGGGTTTGATGTTTCTTCTTGTTGTTGTTGTTGTTGTTAGCCAGGCTTGTAGTATGTGTGAATGTAATCTAGAAAAGGAAAGGAAACTACCAATCCATGAATACAAAAACAGGTGGTATATGATCTCTGTCAGTATTTGTGCTTGAGATGAATGTAACTTTTGTCTCTAAACTCTTCCTTCTCCTCCACAGATCCAAGGTTTTAACGTGAGCGGTGGTGATTTCTCTTATGCCAGCGACTGTGCGGGCTTCTTCACCCCTGGTATCTGGATGGGCCTGATGACCAGCCTCCTCATGGTCCTAGTGCTCACCTACGGGCTAAACATGATCATGCAGCTGCGCACTATGGACCGCTTCGATGATCCCAAAGGTCCGGCTATCTCCGTACCGCTGACAGAGTAGCTCGCTCGCTCTCTCGCTCGCTCGCACGCACCTCTCTCACTTTTCATGGTTCTTTCTTTCAATCCCTTGAATGGTTCTGTTAATGCTTCAGCTCCTGCTCCCTTTAGCCCTCTTCCATACATTCCACTTTTACAGTAATGTGTAATGTATTCATCACACGTCATCATATGTTACCATAGCAATCCTGTTTTTACAATCTAGTCTTCAAGTCGCCATGGATCAATATGTCTCACAAGAAAGGGATGCAACTGTACATACTGCGACAAATATGATCTGATTTATGAATAATATGAAGAAGCTATTTATTGGTGAATTTAAAAGTGTTTTTTGATGTGTGTTTGTCTTGTAGTTGTATTTGTGTATGTGAGTAGATCGATGAAATGTAGATGTTTACATGAATACAATTCTGTTGGGATGACTGATAGAGACTCGCACACCTTTACTGATTATTGGAGAGAATGTTATTTGGCAAGAAAATGTAAAATGTTTTGAATTCTCGAGAGAGAGAGGAACTGAAATGTAGTCTAAAGGTCAAGTGTCTTTATTGCAGTAAGGCCTTGTAGTTGTCTCATGGGAACAGGAAGCAAAACTTAAGTTCCTGAAATATTTTCTTCCTGCCCCTCCCACTACTAAATGTAGTAGATGTGCACTGAAATTGTATTTGTGAAAAGCTGAATTATTTAACTTTTTTGTTTGTTAATTTATTTTGTGTTAATGAGCTGTAGTGAGTAACGATGATGTGAGGTCCTGATGATGATGATGATGATGGTCCTGTGTTGTGCTGCTGCTGTGAACCCAATAAAACATCTGTGAACATTGAGAGGATTTATCTACGTCTACTTCTACTTAAATGGAAGAAGCTATAAACACTCAAACTTTGGGCTAAATATCAAAGTGCTTTTGTCATGAAAACAACTCTTTTTCTGTTTATTATTCCTTTATGTTCACCATCTGTATTGTCATATTTTCTGTGATTAAATGTTTGATTATATTATATTTAAAGTAGACTATATAACGTGAAATCAAGACATCACATACAACAAACACAACTATACATTTTATGCACAACTTCAGGTAAGTGCATAACAGACAGTATTACAGAGAGTAAAATTAAATAGGTATAAATAACGCAATATACATATCATTATAGTAGTAGTAACATAGTATTTAATGTAGGATTTGAAAGGAACATGCCTGGATGTATAAACACACAAACAGTACACAGCTTACATGAGCACAAGCAAGCGCATATACAGTGTAGAAAACAGTAAGTAAATTAAAGTAGATAAGGTCAGCAACATCGTGGATTTGTTTTATCTCAGTTAAGGTTCCAGGTCGTCATGGTTTCCCTGCTTCATGCTTACTTGCAACAATTAGAGATCTGCAAATGAATGCATGCAATATTAATGTCAGAAAGGTCAAATCAATGGAGCAGTTCCTAAATTCTGTTGATTTGGACCACAGGTTAACTTCAGCAGAGTGCTACTTACATCCACACACGTAAGCCACCTCCAGAGACTTGTAAGTGCCGACACAGGGGTCCTGAAACACCGAGTTGCTTGCTCTGATGGTGCAGTTACTTTTCCCATTGCAGCTGTGGGTGCAATGTGGTATGAATAAATTAGCTCTCAATCTAAGAGAAGGTATTCATGTCCAATGTTTAACAAGATTTGTGAAGCCGAACCTGTCAGAGACGATGCAAGTGTGGCGCACAACAGGGTTTGCGGGGCAGTTGGTATTTGCGATCTGTTGGGGGACCCGTTTGAAACTGCACGTGGTCATGTCACTGCGGCCATATTCTGCACCATAGACAAATATTACCTGCCCTGCATCTGTCAGAGGGAGGAAGGAATGTAGTTTTAATGCACATTTGAAATGCAAAAGGGCAAATATGACATCAAGAGAAGCTTTGAAATGCAATGACACCAATATTATGCTTATGTATATCATGCTGATGTGCCAAACACACAACAAAAAGAGATAAAATGCAATCTTACCACACAGCAGTTGTGCCGAAGAGTGCTCACATACAACAACCCGATCTGATAAAGCAAAATCACTCATATTAGACGTCTCACCCATGAGAATTCCATCTTTGTTCTATATTCGCCACGTGCACATGTGTAGACTAACTTGCTGGAACGCAGACATAGGCGGTCTCCACATATTTGTAGATGCCAGAGCAGGGATCAGAGGTACGGAAGACATCTGTGTTCAGTTCACACCTCTTCTTCCCGTTACACCTGCAGAGAGAAAACAATCACACCAATGCTGCAGGACAAAGTGACAGTACAAATGCAATTAAATGTACAAACCTATAAATAAAGTCTATTTAGCCATATTAGTTGGAAATGAGTTAAACCTAAGTCTTTGAGTTCATTATTTGTTAATGTGACCAAGACCCAAAAAAGTGCTGGAAGAAGTGATGATGGAAAGATGAATGGAGCAGATATGCTGTATCTACCATCTCCTGAGGACGTCCACAGTGCCACTCTGAGAGCATTGCACGTTGTTAAGTTGGGAAGCAGGTCTGCCCTGACTGCAGCTCTCTCTGTTTGCGCGTCCATACAGTGCTGTCTGCACACTGATCACTCCAGATTCTGTTCAGCAAAAAAGAAATCATATCCATTTATCATTTTTTACTTTGCAAGCCTTGACACACCTTTCAAACAAAGAGCACAATAATACTATTTATTGTGGACAGAAAGCTTTGGGAGGTTCAGTCATACCACAGGTTAGGCGATGGATGTTGCCCAAGCTGTCGCAGGTTGTAACGCGGTTGGTGGGCTCTGCGGTCACGATGAGGGGAACAGAGCATTGTGCCTCCAAAAAGCCTGGAAGGACAAATGTTTGTTTTCTTAGGAAGGAAGACATGCTGCTCTGAACCCAAGCCAGTGACAGCATGAAGGAAGGAGGTTAAAGTAAAGGAATGTAAAATAGTTATACGATACCCTAATAATAATATATGTAAAGATAGATTTATAGAGGATATGTGTGTTCCAGTATTGTGTACTGAATGACCTGTGTGTACATTTATAAAACTACAAAGACAAAGCATAGATATTTACCTGCTTGTATAAGCAAACAAGCTGCAGCCAGCCCTGAAAACAGAAATCAGAGTCAAGCTGTGTGGTTGACACACAGAAGAACAGAATACAGGTCTTAAAGTGACCTATTATATATCAGTTTATCCTTTTATTGTGCATAAACACAATATATCCCCTGAGTTACTGGGAATGACTACAGACAACTTTAAATGATCAATATATGCTATTTACAGAATATATCTAAAAAAGAGTCAATCGACAGCATCAACAGTCTTAAATTTCTTCTTTCCAGTTGCAAATCTTACTAGTTTTTTAGCTTTTTTTGGATGAAGGAAATACATGAAATAATATGAAATACATGATTATTTATGTCATCTTCCAAGTAAGAAGTATCTTAATGCAGGTCCACCTTACAAACAATGGTCAGTGTACTCACAGATTGTGGTGATGCGTTGGAAGCTGAGCATGATGACTGATGATCCAGTGGTTGAGGATTCTTGCTCCTTTTACAGATGTCAGTTCTTTTATACTAAGCAAAATCTGGATCTGACCAAACTGGATTCCCAGCAAACAGTTCCGCCCTCAAAAAGGTTTATTGATTTTCTTGCCAATACTTCCTCGTAGCCCTCACAAAAGAAAACTACTTCCTTGACTGGAAGAATACCAGGAATAGTAATAATGCATAAAGTCATCCTCATGTTATGGAAAAGATGACGAGTGCAGAGGCCCCAGAGAGGATTTGAGCCATCAAAACCATGAGCAGGAAGTCATGTCGCACAACACGTTCCTGTATATCATATATACACACGTGTTTGCTGTTGTTATATAAATTACTCATACCTCCCAGCCAGATGCACATTTTGCACTTTGTACCCTTGCCTTCTTATGAATTTCATGTACTGTTGTACCTATTATCTGCATGCATTCTTGCACGTTTTTCTAAATTATATTGCACTAGTTTTGGTGACCCCCTTCACATTTAAATAACCAAAGGCATGACGGATCTATACTTTTTGCTGTAATTGTAAACTCTTATCAGGACTTCATTTGTCAGGACTAGAGGCTGCACCTGGCCTGGGATGGGCAAAGTTACTTACAGGAACAGTACAAGGGTGTAATGTTATTGCTTTATGGGTCAAGTTTGAACAAAGTTTGATCACAGAAACGTGTCAAACTACTACTACGTACCTCTGTTCTATGGTTCAATAAGTCCAACAAATTTAATAAAGTTTAGAGAAGTTTAGACATGACAGAAATATTTTGATGATGATGATAATTTCTAGGCAACAACCTGTTAAATTACTGCGAGATGGAGCTTTATATGTAGAATAGCTGGGCTTGGCAGAGGTATGCGTTCCATTGAGAGCCCCTCTAGTTTGTATTCCTTTATTGATGATTGCTGGTTACTTCCTAGTCAATGCCCTTAGTCACAAACTGACAAGAGGTTGTAGCTTTTTTAATATGCTTTTTATTCAACAGTTATATTGATGAATCTGGGGCGGGTTTTAATACACCCACACACAATGCTCCCGATCATTCAGGATCTGCAAAAGTAAAACAGTCACTTCAGACAAATCAGTTAAGTAACGGGCATAAATGTGCGTTTTACACTTTTTTCGGCAAATGCAGAAACAACATCAACATCAATTGAACCAGCCCAGATATGCCACTCACAGATGCACGTGTAAGCCACCTCCAGATACTTGTAAGTACCAACACAGGGGTCAGGAAACATGGCGATGCCTGCAGCGACGGTACAGCTGGTTTTCCCGTTGCAGCTGCCGGTGCATTGCAACATGAGTGAGCGGTGAGTACGCACTTGAACGCACACAGTAGTAATGTGTTCAAACGAGAAGTGCACATCTGTACCTTTCAGCAACTTTGGTGGTGGGGTTTGAGCAGTGAACATTTGCGAGCTGAGAGTCCGGCCGCTGGCTTGAGCATGTGGTCTTGTCACGGCGGCCGTAATCAGCACCGTAGACCAATATCACCTGCCCTGCGTCTGTCAGAGGCCAGAGGAGAAACATTAGCGTGCTAGCAAAGTGAAGATCGGGGTCGGCATTGAAACACAGTTCATAACATTGATGCATCCAACAAACAGAATAGAAGAAAATGCCATCTTACCACAATGCAGATATGCCAGGGAGTGCTCACATGCAATAACCCGATCTGATGAGTAAAATCACATCACATTAGACATCCTGCCCCTGAGAATTCCATTCTTTATTGTATGATCGGCCTGGTGCAGACATGTGACTGACTTGCTGGGAAACAGTTGAACGTGGTCTCCACATATTTGTAGGTGCCCTCGCAGGGATCCAAGCTATGGAAGGCAGTTGTGCTCACTTCACACACTTTCTTTCCATCGCAGCTGCAGGAAGAATACAAAGAGCACAATTCCAGCAACAGTCGAATTAATTACAATCACAAAAGAGTAAAAAATTAGAAATAGAACAATATGGAAAATCAAAAGAATTAAACTCCCATTGGCTGTGCTGCGTTTGAAATATGAGGCAAATTGGGAAACTTGGAAATCTATATTGAGTCAATATGTTGAGTGAAGTGTCTATTACTGAAAACTTGTTTCCCAGTTTTCCATTATAATGGCCAGGTGTACCTTCTCTTCAGGATTTTGACGGCGTTGGGCAGAGAGCACTTTGTGTTGACCGCCTGTTCTGCAGGTCGGCCCTGTGTGCAGGTGTCAGAGTTTGTGCGTCCATACAGTGCTGCTTCCACAATGATCACTCCCTGATCTGTGATACACCACAGAGGGAGGAATTCAGGAAAAGGATCATTAATACAAGGAACTAAGATGGCTTTTGCCTTCCTAACACAACACTGCTGTCCACACACATAGACTCCAGAACCAGTCGATGCCAGATTCCCCCCAAGGCCATGATAGCAGTGTTCATTCATTGGGAACAGAAGGTTTTTGTAAAATGAGTCATACCGCAGCTTAGGTGTTGGACAATCTGGCTGCCATCACAGGTGATAACTTTTTCTGTGGAACCAACTGAAGAACAAGCAAGGGTGTATTAGTTTGACACCAAGGCACATCTGGGAAATGGCATGCAATCATGGTCATAAGCCATTCATGAACGGATACATACCTGCACAGAGCAAACACGCTGCTGCCAGCACTGAAAAAATAAACAGCATAACCCAACTGATCAGCTCAATATAAGCAAAGGAAAAATAGGTTTTGAAGTTGTTTATGCGCCTGTCTTGCTTCGGTGTAAAGTCAACTGAACTGTGTCTGCCAGTCACTCAGTACATTTCCCTTTTCTGCATTTAAGGCAAGACATAGAATAAATAGCATTCTGTCATTTGCATGTAAGATCCAAATCTATAGCTTTATAAATGTATCAAAACAGAAGAAGCATTAGTTGAGGCATCAGTCCAGGTTGTACTCACACAGTGTGGTGCTGGGTCTGAAGCTGAGCATGATGAGAGACGATTCAATGTTGAAATAACAACAAGACTGATGTTGTTTGGCACATACACACCCCGTATTTATTCATTCTGCAACCCAGTATTGCCCCAGTTGGTGAAATGTGAACAAACACACACACACATAAGAACATTTGATATCATATTCACATTGTCAAACCCATATTTCAACTCGTATCAATGGCTTACTGCATTCTATGAGGAAGACATGACAGGTTTCTCAACACGATGAGTCAAGAGACGGAAATATCACAAGGTCAGACAAGAACAAAAGCTTAGTGTGGAAAGTCATAGACCATTTTTGTTATTGTTGGGATGAACAAACACATTGTGGTTGTACTTAGACAGAACTAGAAATGCCTGTATTTCATGTGTTCTCTGTCTCTGTCACCTGGTTGTTTCACAGGGACGAGTTGTTGATAGAATCCCTTGCAGGAATTCAAAAGTCTTTATCGTTAAGTGATTTTATTTATAAATTTGACATCTTTCCTGTTGGATTAAATGGGAAAGGATTTTGTATCTCACTGAGTTGAAGAGAAGAAGAAAGACACACGTTCCAAAAACAAAATCAAAATGTAAACTTCTCAATACTCAACTCAGTGAACTGGTATCTTAAGGTACATTTCATTAACAAAACATAGAAGCATATAAGTTGAGGAATTTGAAACTAAATGGAACTTTATCTATTCCATATTGGTAATATTCTACAATTACTTGTTTATTAGGATCCGATGTCAAATCTCTTCCTTTTCTTATTTACCAATTTACCAAAAGATGACAAACAATTTGTCAATATATGTGCACAAACACTGTATTCAGTAACTGTAAGGTGCGATCGTCTCATGATTTCAATATACAGTATTTATGCCACTTCGGGATCTGCAAAAGATACACAAACATTTCATCATTACAGGAGCAGAAGAAGAACTTAATTAGTAACGTAACTAGGTCACTACCAGCTACGAGCTACTTACATAGGCAGGAGTAAGCCAACTCCAGGTACTTGTAAGTACCGACACAGGTGTCCCCAAACACAGAGTTACTCGCAGAGACCTTGCAGCTGTTTTTCCCATTGCAGCTGTGAATGCAATGTGACATGATGAAGACAGGACGCTTGAATGCTCACAGTATCAGTTGTCAGTAAGCAGCAAGGTATTTGTGAGCCGTGTTTTGATTTCCACCATCCTGCAATTGAAGTTTAACTTAAGGTGAATTTGCAGCAGTACCTCTCAGCGACTTTGTTAGTGGGGGTCGAGCAGTAGACATTGACGAGCTGCGATGCGGGTCGCTTGTAAAAACACGTGGTTGTATCACGGCGGCCAAAATCAGCATTGTGGACGTCTATCACAAGTCCTGCATCTGTAAAAGTGAGGTGAGGAAGAGGAGGAAAAGGAGTTAAGGCAGGTTTTAGAAGCGGTTGATCAAAGAGGCAAACGGATGGATGAAATATGTAAGGTAGAGAAAATAAAAAAGATCTTACCACAGTGCAGATGGGCCAAAGAGTTCTCACATGCAACAACCCGATCTGATGAGAAACATGAATCAGGTTAGACATTGAAACATTGATTTGCAGCTTTTCTTATCAATTTGTTGTCATGTAGAAAAGTGACTGACGTGCTGGCAGGCAGGTGTAATTAGTCTCCAGGTATTTGTAGGTGCCGGAGCAGGGATCAGAGGTACTGATGACATTCACGTCTAGTTCACACACACTCTTGCCATCACACCTGAAAGGAGAGCATGTCAGTGTGTTGGATCTTGTGGTTGGCTTGTTCACTTGTTCATGCTTACTGCTCTGCTCTGTCCAGCACAGTAGGACATGTTTGTTTAGTTGCTGGTAACAGCAGCCGCATGTGTGCAGAGTTAACAAACAGACAGAAGTTCAGCTTGTGAAATAGCATAACAAGATCGATTCTTTCATTGGTGCTTCTGTCACTCTGTGCTGTTTGTCTCTAAAACACAGAAAACATTTGACAGGTTAATCACCTAAATTACACATTGTTTATTTAAATTAGTTAATCAAATGTGAACAATTCAAATAAGATTTCCTTTTTTTTTGTATTTTTAATTTGTTTACCTCTACATCATTTCTGTAATGTTTGATGTTGGTTTTATGAAAAAGAAATGATGAATTAAAGACATTGTTGTTAGATGACACACACACACACACACACACACACACACACACACACACACACACACACACACACACACACCTTGTCTTGAGGACATTCACAGTGCCCTGCTGAGCGCACTCTGTGTTTTCCAGCTGTCCTGTAGGTCTGCCCTCACTGCAGGTGTTGCGGTCCGCACGGCCGTACAGCGCTGCTAAGACACTGATCACTCCAGTATCTGTTACACACCACAGAGGGAGAAAGACAAAGCACAGAGGGAAATACGGTATAGAAAGCCAAGACTGAATATTTCCTCTGTAGTAGTACGATCTGACATCACAGTATCACAGTAATACAGTATGCAATCATCCAACACTAGTTATGATGCTTCTGGAATACGTCTCTAAAGGGGCCAAACTAGGTTTTCATTGTTTCCTAATTTCTTTTTCATGAAGAAGTTTGGAATATGTGTTGATATGCCGCTTGTTGTTGTGCTTTGTGCTTCATTTTGAGTAGTCCACCTCTTTCTCTTGTCTTGCATATTTGACATTGAGGTAGCAGGACATTACTTCATTAGCGTCCTGGTTTGTTCTCAGCAGCAGCTCAGATGAGGGTTGTGGTGAGCTTGTTTCATTGTTGTGTATTTGGAGCTGAGCACTGACTCCCAACCTCCCAACCTCAGCAAATTCCACTTTGACCCGTGATAATGAGTTGTACAACACAAAACAAACAAAAACACCCAAATAAGAATCCTCCTACTGATTGAATCCGATTTGGGAAAAACCTTTGCACTCTCAAAATTCCACCATTCAACACTTTGCTTCTTCTGTTGTCAGTCGGTCCAATCACACTCCACACTGTTACAAACCCACTTTAGGGTACAAGTTTACTGAAACCTTATGAAGAACATTATACGTTGTGCTGAGAATGTAAACGTATTCATACCACAGCTCAGTCGGTGGACATTGTCTGAAGTTGCACAGGTGGTAACTGTCTCTGAGGAGGCGTCGACGTCTGCAAATACATATGAGGCATTATTTTAAAACAAAGGCTCACACATTAACCAAACTTTGAAAGGGCGAGATTTCACCACACACACACACACACACACACACACACACACACACACACACACACACACACACACAGAGGCATTTACCTGCTTTGAAAAACAAACAAGCTGCCGCCAGCACTGAAAAAAGAAACATTACTGTCAAACTGTCCCATTTGCGAAAAAGTTCCCAATGTGTTTGTTAATCCAGAGCCATTACTCAGATGTTCACTCACAGATTGGGGTGCTGAGTCTGAAGCAAACCATGTTTTCCTGTGATCTTGTGGTAGTGACCAGCGAGACTGATGGTGGTGGGATGACATGCAATCAGTATTTATTCAGCTGGTCCAAGGGCAGCCAGTGTCTCTTTATGCAAAACAACAATTGGACATGAACCAATGGGCCGTTCAGAAGAAAAACTGTTCAAAAGTCCACAATGAACGTTGAGACTGCTGATACAGACGATCTCTTGCATTGTGTTGCCAAATGGAAGAAAACTAAGGAGAGCCACCTGAGAGAGAAATCTCATCTCCTTCAATGACCACGTGTAGAAAAGATAGATGTATTATGAAGCTCTACACTGCTGATTTTGACGCAGATCACAGATTTGTGAATGAAAAGAACTGCCCAGATTACAGCCAGGGAAGGTAAGTGAATAGACTGAATAGGACACACTGAAGAAAGAGGATAAAGAGAGGAGAGACAGCAAACAACATGTGGGGTGGGAGCGGCTGTACAATAGATCAGTGTTTTTCAAACGGGGTACATTTATGTCATGTAAAAAATGTGACTAGGCTCAAAAAAGGTTGAAAAACACAGCAATAGATAATACAGCACACTTCAATACAAATGTATAAAATGATTTATTACATTCCAAACAACAAGCAGAATCTTACAAAGTATTTACAAAGTATATTTACTCATCACTTTATAAGCATGGTAACAAAATAGTAACATCAGACTGGTTCATAATACTATAATTTAAATACTGACAACTTTACTAGTACTGCAACAGAGAAACACAGGTGTATAGTCACTTCCTTATTGAGATGATTGTGTGTTTTGTGTTGACCTCCTGGACAATCTGAAGCACCCGACACACCTGTTATCTGAATATGATATGAGGCAGCTTGGGCATGTTGGGGGATTATGCAGCTGCCATGACGCCCATCAGTTCATAAAGCAAGCTGCCCTGAGACCAAGATTAAAAATCCACACAGGTTGATCATTAGATTACATTTTTTCATTTAGTAAAGAAGGTGTTGCTGTTCACTGGTTCACTTGTCTGATTTTGTTGTGCAACAGGAACCACAGCCGGGCAGCAGCAGAACAGAGCAGCAGTCCAGAAAGGTAATACACAGTGGTTTATGGCTATCCTAATAATAATGCAAACAATGTGTCATCTCTAACACACACACACACACGCACACGCACACGCACACGCACGCACGCACGCACGCACGCACGCACGCACGCACGCACGCCAAACGCACGCACGCACGCACGCACGCATGCACGCACGCACGCACGCACACACACACACACACACACACACACACACACCACTCTCACGTGTGTGTGAATATTAAGGTGAGGAGGATGAGGAGGAGGCTGAAGCAGACCTCATGCTGTGTGGAGGCTGCAGCCTTCAGCAGGATCTCCACAGGGTAATGGTCGCTCACATCCAGAGCCTGAACACAAACACAGACACAATAGATAAACAAATGCAATAATGAGTTTGTTTTGAATGGCTATAGATATTTTCATTCACATTCTCACATTCTCTCAGCTTTACACACACACACACACACACACACAGCAGGTTACCATGTCCTCTGTCATGTGATATTCCTCTTGAAAGTTAAATGCTTTGGCTGAAGCAGACACAGTGGCTCTGGCAAACTGTTGCCCATTTACAACGATCCTGTTGAATATATAAAATTGATTAATTAGTTATTGTCCACTGCCTGTGAAGGATTTGCTATGTCCCTTTAGTTAGAATCACAAATGTATGTAATTTGTGTAAAAAGCAGTGGGAGAGTGTTGGTTTACCTGTCATAGGCACAGGAGGTGCTTGCTCGCACAGTGGTGTCAGCGTCGTCGCCAATAAACCAGAAGAGGTTAGGGTCAGTGAGCAGACGCACGTTCTTCCTGTTCTTCTTAGGAAGGTAGCTGCAGTCAGCGTTGAAGTCTCCCAAAAGCATCACGTTCTAGGCAGAACACAGGGACACCCATGAATACAATAACAGCATTTAGTATTTGATTTACACATTCTACATTTGATATTTCGGCAGTTAGAAATGATTGAGGAGCAAATGCTTTTACGTGGCAGCTCTACAACTTGAGTGTGTACCTCTGTTTTCCACTTCTTCTTGATATCTTGTAAAACATCATATAGAGCATCGATCTCCTCAGTGGCGTTGGTGGGACTGGTGTGCTGAGGTATCAGGACAAAGTCTTTTATAGCTGAACGAAGAGATGAGAGAAGAGAGGAAGAGGATTAATGTGTTTTTCCCACCTGAGCCCTACCAAGCCATATGGTTTCCATTGAAGGGGGTGACGGGAAGCTGCAGTGCAACAAACACACAATCCACCATGCTGCACAGCTCCATATCTTTCTGTCAGTTGTCTGCTCGGTACAATTCAGAATAGACGGACCAAAAACTTCATCAAGCTTTTCTCCATCCTATAAGGAGGAGAAACCACTGATGGTCTTACCTGATGTGGGAGCTCTGAAGCGGACAATAAAAGGCTCTCTGGAGAAAGCATCTACGCGTCCTGGGCGTGTATCTGGGTACTGGTACTGGTCAATAACCGTCACTCTTCTAGTTCTGCATTCATTCATCAGAAATGGTACAAGTTTAGTGCTTGAACTTTGGAGGCTGTAGCATTTGCAGCATGAGGAGCCAAAGTGGCACACAATTATCACATAACATAACATTACATCACATTTAAACTCACCTATACAAAAACACATACTGCTCCTGGTATGAGTCAGATCTTCCAAGCCTCTCACTCTCCAAAGCAGAATATGCATTCGCTCCGGCATACCTGAGATATAGAAGAGACAGAGGCACAATGAAAGGAGTGATGGTGTCAATGGCAGCACTGTTGTACTGTTGAATGTGTGTGTGCGTGTGTGTGGGGGGCAGTGGATAAAGCCAAGTGCAGCAAATACGTGTTGAGGTGTGACGAGAAAATATCTGATGTGATATCGGATGATTATTCACATCCAGATTACAAAGACACACAGAGAAAGATGCGTATTTCTGTTAGCCCCGCCCCTTCTCTCTCTATGGTGCCAGGTTTTTGAAGGGCTAAACAAAGTTTCTTTCACCACATGGGATGGCCCGGTTCCTCTGAAACATGCTGAGGCTTTTGCTGTGTTTATGTTTGTGGGGAAGATTAATCACCTGTTGAGCTGGTCGAGTAGCCGTTTTAAAGCTTGCTGTTTCTGGTCTCTCACTTCCTGCAGCAGACTCACGTCACACCGAGAGATGATCTGAAACACAGATACCACAGCAGAAAAAAATGGATCCCAGATTGTGGGAGCGGAAGTGAGGACTATCTCACTCAAATCCATCAGTGTCGTCTTACCCTGACGAGTGTTTCCATGACCTCAGGCTTTTTGGTCTTGGATTCCCCAAAGTTATGGAGATTGAATGCACAGATTCTTAAATGTGAAGCCCCCTGAGCGCCACACACACCCATGAGGAAGAGGAGCATGAAGGTGGAATAAGTCATCCTCAGTCGACAAAACCTTGGCACAGACAAAGATGAAATGATTAACTTGATATATTGATTAAATATTAAATGTTTGCAGAACAAATACGTCTCAACATTGGGTGCAGACACTGATAAGGCTGTGGTGGAGTCATTGCGGTTTATCTGTAGATAAGGATTACTAACACTGGTACCAGTAAATAATAGTATTTGTTTCCCTCATCACCAAAGGGCCCTTCTGCTTTTTACAATTTCATTATGCTTCAGGAAAGGAGAACTATAACAAGGAGCTTAGGGACCTTTGACAGAGACATGTCTGCACACGTAAACACAGCAAACACCAAACATCTGAAATATGTTGAAAGTGGCCAATCCTTCACACTTTGTTTTAGATTTCCGATGTAATACTTTAATAAATGGCCTGGACAAAATTATTACTACCCCTATGTGATTAGTATTTCCGATTGTAGTGACAATGTAGCTCAAGCACAATTTCCCCAAAAGGTTTTTCCACATATTACATTTCCATCAGTAGGAGGCGCTATAGAGAAACAAATGTGGAATTAATTAGTAACGCAATCATTTTCTCTCATTAACAGACACACACACACACACACACACACACACAAATAAAGGCCTCTCAAACCGACATTAACATATAAATACATTTAGGGGACGTCATCAAGGGACCAGGAGAGGCGTTCAGTGCCCCTCTGTGCCCTATTTCATGTCAGCCAGTGCTTAAAATAAAACCTAATTTGAAAAACAAGAAAGGGAAATCCCCAAAAGTGGTCATACCAGTTTCTAAATATTATACTTCCGTAAACAATCAGCAATGAAAACACATTAACCAACGCAGCACGAAGCATGTATCATAACTATGGTATTCACTCTCCGTCATACACACACACACACACACACACACACACACACACACACACACACACACACACACACACAGATTAACATCTCAGGTTACAAGTCATGTTACACAGAGGGAAATGTCCTTGTCACATAGTTTGAATGTCTCCAGTGAAACTTACCAGCTTGTAGTCGTTCAACTTGTTCCTGGACTTTGTTGAGTTCCTTCTACTTCCTGTGCTGTGAAACTTGAAACTGTCCAGCCCACACAGTATTCTGTGGGAGGGACTTTAGTAATACACACACTCCCTCTATGCCTACCTCCCTATGCCTACCTCCCTCACACATACACACATTGGACTGTATCAAAGGTTAATCTATGTGTGACATACCCATGCTGGTATGAACTGTCAGTTTATGAAGATTTCAAACACATTTAGCTGTCTTAAGTAGCAGAGCCTTTGTACACATGTGTTATGCAACTTTGAAATGCAATCTTGCATCTAGTTGGGCCTTTCTCCACTCTGTACTTTTGAAGACTTAAACTCTTGCACATCCTTGGACTTACTTTATAAAGGGGCAGTGAATATATGATCTAATAATCTCTAATATCTATAAGCAGTATAGTGTTTAGAGGTATAACATAGGATATAATTATAAGTAAAGTCAGTCTTAAGCATTCAATCGTGCATGGAAGCCAGCGTCAAATGTTCCGTGAAGTCAACCATGATACACGTGTAAGGGTCAGGATGCACCAGCAGGGGGAGCCAAAACAGACGGGCTCAATATCGAGCTGCCATGAACGCCAACTCAAACACATTTTTGAATGTTTAGAACTACAGCAACAAAGAAAACTTTAACAAAATATTTTTGTTGGGGGATGTTCTTACCACCGACGGAGAAGTTCTGTTCCGTTTGAGCCATGAGAGCTCATATTCACATCCTCATCACAGGCAACTGAGGAAACTGAAGCTGAAATGACGTCATCGGTTTGCAGACTGTTGATGTTTGTTAAAAAGTTCATGTCTCTGACGGTCTTTGCAGATTGAGGCATAGCTTTAACTCTGAACTATCTCGGTTTTGTCCGAGAATAGATGTACCGATATGTTAAGCGACTCTTGTGTGTATTCTCCCTCTGCGAACGCCTTTCAGCGCCGCACTGCCTCCAGAGCATCAAGCAGCAGAGGAATTTGGAGATGAAATCAGATTCTTTAAAAGTACATTTGCCCAGCTCTTCGCAGTAAAGTCAATCTCTCCATCTCTCTCATCCCCAGAAGGCGCCGGGCTATGACGCACATTTTAGTTGACGGAATTAAAACATTT
The DNA here is from genome assembly GCF_046128005.1 of Genypterus blacodes. NCBI lineage: Eukaryota > Metazoa > Chordata > Actinopteri > Ophidiiformes > Ophidiidae > Genypterus > Genypterus blacodes. The sequence continues at coordinate 420,396 of NW_027466957.1, forward strand.
TTTTCAAGTAGAGAATGTTAAATTCACAACATGAAAATTAGAATGTAAAAATAAATGACTTAATTTCTATAGATTTGTCGTCAAAGCCACAGGGACAGACACAATACCCCTCATGTGGATACAGAGCTGATGGTTTCCAACCCCATCACAGGAACCATACACACCTATAATTATCGTCTGCTTTCATTCAGACATCCAGTCCCGGGACTCCCACCTAACTGAATACATTTCAACTTGGTTTATTACATAATGTCTAAATTCAGTTATGTACACTGATCCAACAGCAAAGTGTGGGTTGGTGCACTTGAGGGCACTGGCAGATGGGGATTAGGGGGGTAGTTATGGCCCTAGTCAAGCAAAAAACACGTTTTAATAGTCTGCTTAACATTAACGTTTTATTCCCTGCCAGTACAGTAGTAAATTTAAAAATGTTGATTAGCCATTGTGTTTAACAGTGCAATTTTAAAGGGCAAGAATTCAATCAAGTGCCAACAGTATGATGTAATATCCTCATCATGTCCATTCTTGCCATTTAGTGACTTTGGACATTAGCATTAAATTGGCTCTGAATGAAGTTGAACTGCATGTGACTTTGGAAATAGAGCAAGAATGCAAACACCACCATTCACTTTTGTAATCAAACCCATTTTATTGGTTGACACTGTTGACATGTAACCTCAAACAGCTTTATGCAGGAACTTCCAGCGAGCCAGCGGGCCTCTGCTGGGGATGTACTTCACACCGCAGCCGTCAGAAATCAGACGCTTCTCAGCCATCATGTCGTCAAAGTCGCAGGCGTTGAACTTGGTGAAGCCGTACTTCTTAGAGATGTGGATCTGAGGTGAACAATGAGATGGGATCAATGCATGCTCCTATAACTCCAGTCTGCATAAGCTAGCACACAGAGTAACACACTTGGGTTTGTCTCAGCGGTCCCTTAAAGCACTCAGCACTACGCAGCTGAGAACATACACAACCACTGAGTCACTGTCTGCAGCCATTGCACACTGGAACCGCACAGCAGCGAGACCAGTCGGCTTAATAAGCTGCAGAGCTTTGCCATATAAAGTTAACTATGGATAATTCAGATAAAAGCCTCAATATTTCCTGATTAAATAACTGGCAGTGTAGAGTGTTTACCTTCTGGCGTCCGGGGAACTTGAACTTGGCTCTGCGGAGAGCCTCAATCACATGTTCCTTGTTGGCGGCCTTGGTTCGCACGGACATGATCACCTGGCCGATGTGCACACGGGCCACTGTGCCCTGGGGTTTACCAAAGGCTCCTCGCATTCCAGTCTGGAGCCTAACACCCAGTAAACGAAGACGAGGAAAAAGTTTATTCCGTGCAGCAGATGAGGTGAAGCTACAGACTCAAACTGAACTGAACCGCTCTGAATCTCTCTCTTACACCGTTTGTGTGAGATTTGCAAATGCCACATGCTGTAAAGACAGCCAAGAGCACAAATCCTGTCTTCAACAAGTCATGCACCCAATACTACCACTGTCAAGTCTAATCACATCACGGGATTATAAACAGCACAAGCTAAGTTTTAACACGTTTATAATATCCATCTGGATCTAATGAACCATCGGAACCAACACACAGATGGAGTGTTTACGTTAAGTCACTGAGTTCATTCATAAAGGTCTTAATGTCAGCCAGTTCAGTTGCAGCATGGTTGCAATGTAATCAACATTTCAACAAAAATAGAACATGCGGAGACTTACCTATCGGCCCCGGCACAGGACAACATTTTGTTGATGCGGATGACATGGAAGGGGTGCAGACGCATACGGATGTGGAAACCGTCCTTACCGCAGGTCTTCACCATGTACTTGTTAGCACAGATACGGGCCGCCTCCAGAGCTGCATGAAGGGGAACACAGACAAGGAGACACGCCGTCTTACTATATAACAAGGGCTAAGAAACACACGGTTACTCCGTTTCCTCCTAGTGATGCTTGCTCTAACATGAAAGTGGTACAATACATTCTAATCTGTGTTGCCATTAGTAACAGAAGTTGAAAAGAGGAGCATGTTTGGCTTCAGTCCTTACCTTCTGAGGACAGCTGCTCATACTCATCAGAGACCATGTGACCGCACAGAGGGAATTCATCTACCTTGGCCTTCTTCCTGCCCAAGTCGAAGATCCTGATCTTAGGATCTAAATATTACAGGAATGGGACGATGCAGATAGAAAAGAAAAACAGAATTAAACCTTTGTGAGAACATTTTTCAAACCAACACAATTTCAGTGTACAAGTCAACACTACAACCACATTAAGTTAGTTGTAAGCAGCAGTTGAGTGTTTTAAGAGCAAAGTGTGTACAGGCCATAGCTGTAACACAAAAACAAGGTTTACCTAAGTGTACCATAGTTTAAAAAACAGATTTTGTCTCAGTGGTCCCTTAAAGCGTTCAGCACTGCCCAGCTGAGCACATACACAACCACAGAGTCTCTATATGCAGCCTTTGCACACCAGAACCACACTGGAGCGAGACTGGTCGGCTTAATAAACTGCAACACAAGCTTAAAAAACGATTCTAACAATACTGATATATTCTTTTTAGTTCTTCCAATCCACAGTCAGCCTACTTGAGAACCATTATTTTCAGGATAAGAGTTTAAAAGCAGATTGATCTTACCAGGCACACCCCTGCAGAAGCGGGACTTGGGGTAAGGCTTGTTCTTACAATACCTATAACTGTGGACAAAAAGTGGAACAATTATAATTTCATACTACAGAACACAACAGCACCTGCAACCTTAATAAATAGTGTGTTCGACCCGTTGCTGCATCTACTTTAAGTCATCTGTAACAGCCAAAAGACCCACAATGGTGTAAAATATTCAATTAAATATATGATGACGCTAGAAAGGTAAATTTAATGCATTGAAGGACAAACCCAGCCGTTATAAGTTAGATACTGGGGGTAATGAGCAGTTACCGGCTTCGCTAACCTCAGCGTGACACACTTTCCACGTCACTCATCATGCCACGTTAACTGTACAACAAATGAGGTAAATAAACTATATTGCATTATAAATATTCTGTGTAGATGACTTTGACAGTCCTAGTCTGGTGTAGTTAGCCTTAAGTTAGCCGAGTTAGCTCCAGTCGCTTACGACGCCTTAGCGCTACGTTTCAACTAAACCAGTAGTTACGACATCGTCAGTACAATGAAGCAGTAACTCGGTTTAAGGCACGACAAGATGAAAACAGTGCGTTTCTTATAACGCGTGATTAACGTGAGTGCGCAGGCCTGTGTGAGAGCAGCGCTGCGTTACAGTGAGCAGAGTGAACACATGGTGCGAGCTAAGAGCCGCTGCCATTTTCCTCTAACTCGGACAAACCGGGCCCAGGGCCGATAAACATGTGGAGGACTCACCAGCGGGCGGGTCGGCGGCCCATGGTTGCGATCTGTAAATTAATCAAATAAAGTATGTTACTGATGTATTTAGGGTGATAAGGTATGTAAAATAACTCAGTATCGGGCTCTTTTAAGCGGAGCCGACGAAAACGCGATCCCACCACGCACTCACCTAATGGAGGAAAGGAAGACGACAGGACTTCCGCCGCGTCATATGGGCAAGGAACGCTGCGAATATATAGAATAATGTAATAATATTAATTTACGCTCTGTTTTAGCTGAGGGGGCATTTATTGTGTGTTAAAAAGATAAATATTATAATATAATATAGAATGTTTTAATTTGATGTGATTTAACTGCATTACGAAGCAGTAAAGCTGTTTGGAGGAATGCTGGGAAATGTAGTTTAGTCGCCGTCACTGCGTGGATTGTGTGCACGAACAGAAATATAACAGTATAAAGAAATATATATGCAGAATATACACAATATCAAATATTTATGATGATTTTTATACTTGTAATGGCTATGTACCATAATACATGTGGAAACCCCCGGGTAAAACGAATACGTGTAAACTGCTTTAGATGGCTCCTTGTATTGTATTTTCTGGTTTTACTATTCTTTTGCATTTTAATAGTCCTGCTTTCAGTGACATTTCCAGGTTTAAGTTAAATCAACTGTTCCGAATGTTCAGGCTGCCTAAAAGTAAACCCAACCACGTCCTCTACCGTTTAAAGTATGTATCGCGCGTTATGTTCAATTTCCGGGATTGTTCTCCCGTTTGACTGCAAACACTGCACATGCCCACACGAGCCGCGTCATCAGAATGCGCCTCACAAATCACAAACATACAAGCGGGAATCCCAGTCGCCTCTGAGTTCTTTGTCTTTTACGAAATATCCGTAGTCATGTGGACAATCTAGCGTGTGTGTGTCTGTTCCTGTAGCGCGCTGGGACTGAGGCGAAGGACGGAACGTTTCTCTCACTGATTTCTTTCTTATACGGCGAACGATAATACCGCGTTCACATTGTCACTTCCGGCGTTTTCCAGTTCGGTTTAGGTCGGTTTTACTGATCACACTTCGTTCGTTTTATGTGATCATCCGACAGTTTGACCCCATGACGCAGAGAAAGAGATTGTCCAACACACAGAGCTCCTCTCAGAGCAAGGTACTAACACTAACACGCTTTATGTTTATGTGCATGGAGTCGTGGCTGTTGTTGTTCAGTTCATTTTTTTTTAGAGATGATGTGTATGCAGAAGCCATATTTGGTCTGAAGTGGATCTCTAATCCCTGGTTTTGATGCTTCTTTGCGTGTAGAAGCGCACAGACACCTTACCGGGTGAGGAAGAGGATGACGTGACCTTTACTCAGCCGAGCACATCACAGGTCCAGAAAGGGCTGGAGAAGGTCACACCTGCGCAGGTGGACGAAAAGGTACCAGACACACAGAAAACACACACTCTGTTATATATGTGGTTTAAACTCTAGAGTCATTTCTCACACATATTGTTTGTACATGCTGCAGACTGCTGAAGTGGTTCAGTACTTCCTGATGAAGGACCAAAAGAAGATTCCTGTACGCCGAGCAGGTAAGACACACACACACACACACAAATTAAGAGCTGAGGACACTATGCATGTGTGTTTATCCTGTGATGTTATTTTTCCTCTTTTGTCTCTCAGACCTTGTGAAGCATGTGGTGAAAGAGTACAGAAACATTTACCCAGAGATCATGAATAGAGTAGCGCGCAACTTTGACCAGGTTTGTTCAGGCAGGGATCAGGGTAACATTATCATATTAGATTAGTTGGGAAAGCAATGTGTGTTTATCCCCCTTTTATTCACTCATTCATACAGGTGTTTGGCCTTAAACTGGTGGAAATCGACACCAAAAATCACCTGTACATACTGATCAATAAGTTGGACACCCCTCTGAACAAGTGAGTGTTTGATTGGGGATCCTTATCTTGACATGGATATACAACCTCTGCTACATTCATGTGCTGCTGTCTATGAATGCTCACATTCAAATGATCCAAGCTGGTGAATCAATGTATCTTTCTGTTTTCCCTCGTCTGTCCCAAGTCCCGTCAACCCTAAAATGGGACTGTTGTTTATCACCCTGAGTGTTATTTTCATGAGAGGAGGAGTCGTCAAAGAAAGTGAGTGCATCCCTTCATCCATGTTATATCATCAGGAGCCGCACCAAGACACACACCGCTAAATGTTCTCTCCTTTAGATGTCATCTGGAACACACTGAAGAAGCTACGCATAGACCCTGGGTAAGTGTGTGTGTGTGTGTGTGTGTGTGTGTGTGTGTGTGTGTGTGTGTGTGTGTGTGTGTGTGTGTGTGTGTGTGTGTGTGTGTGTGTGTGTGTGTGTGTGTGTGTGTGTGTGTGTGTGTGTGTGTGTGTGTGTCTCTCTCTCTGTCTGTCTGTCTGTCTGTCTGTCTGTCTGTCTGTCTGTCTGTCTGTCTGTCTGTCTGTCTGTCAGTCATCCTTAATATTCAGTTTTGTGCTGTAATGATTCTAAAAGTCATCTTGGTCCCTAGAGAAAAGCATGAAGTGCTCGGTGACGTGAAGAAGGCGATCACAGACGAGTTTGTGCGGCAAAGGTGAGGACTGCCGTCTTTCTCCACACTCACTTCCCCTGAGGTATGATTGTAACTTCCTCGGTGGCTCAGTGAACTCGCCCGGCAGCTCCTTGACCCGAAGGTCACAGGTTCAGGCCTCGCTGGGGTCGCTGGGTTTGTCTGTGCATGTGAAAGTGCCCTGGTGTGATCAGAGCCAGTGTCTGTCAGACTGTAGACTCTGGTTTATACCACACCACAGAGCAGCAGGAGAGAGAGTGCAAGAGGCCAGAACACCACAGCAGAGTGTCTGAGCCAGCACCAACTCCAACATGTTACTGTAAATGTGTCTCCTTTAATATCAAGTGTCCTCATTTTTACACACACAAATTAGAGCAGGTCAAACAATAGAAGTCATGATTACAAGTATATTGTGTTTTTATGACTATAAAGTAGAAATAAATTGATACATTAATGTTAAAATGAGTAAATTAGAGTATTTCTTATTTGTCATTGAGATAAATGAAAAAAAAACACTTTGAAACTGTGAAAATTTGAGGATTTGTTGTGATAGAAATAGAAAGTTTTGACATGTTTAAGTAAGAATGTTATTGTGTAGCAGTTATTCTACAATGTACTGCTTTGGCAGATGTTCCAAAATGTTGTGAAGTTCCACTGAAACAGAAGCACTCTTGTGTGTGTGTGTGTGTGTGTGTGTGTGTGTGTGTGTGTGTGTGTGTGTGTGTGTGTGTGTGTGTGTGTGTGTGTGTGTGTGTGTGTGTGTGTGTGTGTGTGTGTGTGTGTGTGTGTGTGTGTGTGTGTGTGTCCAGGTACCTGGAGTTCACTCGAATCCCACACACAGAGCCAATTGAGCATGAAGTCCGTTGGGGTCAGCGTGCTGACGAGGAAGTGTCAAAAGCAAAAATCCTTGAGTTTATGGGTCAGGTACGTGTGTGTGTGTGTGGTGTGAACACACACTATCCCTGACTTTATCACATTGATTTGTTATTTTTCACTTCCCCAGCAAAGCTTCAGTATACTTGTCGTTAAGTTGAGTTGGTGTGTGTCATTGATGGTGTGTGTTGTTCTCAGCTCTATGACCAGGAGCCTCAGAGTTGGGCCCAGCAGTACAGAGACGCCCACTCCAGCTCCGCCTCCACCTCCGGCTCCAGCCAGGCCAGCACCAGCAGCCACAGATGAACCCTATGCTGGAGCAGCGGCAGGTCCTCCATGTGGGCTGCTCTTCTTTAGAGTGATATTTTCTTAAATAGAAGCGGCACAGCTTCACAGATTCTGCTTTGTGTTTTTTTAAGAAATTCTTCACATCAACGCTTGATGTCACACAGGCACAGTGTTGTAGATGTATCTGTATTTTATTATCTGAACTTTAAGGAGACACTGTTCATTGTCATGTTTAGAAAATAAAATCCTTTTTTTTTTTTATATCTATCAATGATTGCCAGTTTGATCACTCATGTCTCTCACACACTCTTATCAGTTCATTCTGAAAGATGAGTAGAGACACAGTACAGAGCTTAACACACAGCACAGCACTCACACAGTTACACACAACAGAGCAGTTATACAGCAGCATGAGACTGGACTATATGATGTGACCTGATCACAAACACACACGTTTACATCTGACCGTATGTATTACACGTACATATTAAGGAAGAACTAGTTCAATCTTGGAAGTGGTACGTCAGCTGCTAAACACATTGTCAGGAGTGAGGTGCATTTGTTAATTTCAGCCCAGTTTACACCTACACATGATACAGAGATCACATTTTAATCCCAAAGTGTAAATACGGCCTTTAACTTTAAAGCAGGTGGTGTCGTCCACATGCGTACATCATAAAGCTCTCCTGAGAAAATCTCTTGCTCCCCCAGGTGAAGCAAACTAACAGTCAACAGTCAATTTTTAAAGACTCCACTTTTGGGAAGCCACTATGAGATCTAGACTTAAGGCAACACGCACCTCATGAAAACACAGCTATACTGGACGGAAACCATCAAGCTAATAAACACTGTCAATGTGATTCACATATGTTCCTTATCAGACAGTTAACTTTGAAACATGAGGAGATGTAGTGAGACTCCACCACAGGACAGCCATATCATTATATAGTATTATATATAGTATTGCACCAGGTTCCCTCAAGTTTTCTTTTAAATCTGCCCACGTAAGATAAAAAGATGTGTTGGTGCATAGAATTAACCCTTTACAATGAAGTGAGGCACATCACGGTGTTGGGCAGTTAAGGTGCCAATTATCCCACTTTACACCAAAGGATCGTGGGTGTGTGTAGTTTGCAGAGCTGCCTAGTGAAGCGCGTTCTCTCACCGCTGTTAACATCACGCTACAATAGTCGACGTGACAACTCCCGTTTGTACCACAGAGGCAAATACCATGACAACATGCATTCACAAAATCAGTATTATCAGGGCCGTTTGGATAGTCTTGAATGTGAATGGAGACCTATGTGAAATGAAATGCAAGAGAAGGAGGAGTAGGGAAATGAGGAGACGGAAGAAGTAGCCCATCGAGAGAGAGGGTGGCAACATTCAAGAGTACCCAAACACTGATCCAGTGTAAGCAGGATTCCTTCCTTTGTCACAGTAGAGGAAGCTTCCTCTTCATATCAGACATTTGGCCTGAGTCCTGCATTATAAAGTGCATTTACAATGGAAATAGACTGCCGGGAGAAATGTCTCCGTTTCATTCAAAGCAAAGTTTTCCATCTCACAACAATGACTACAACAATGACCGCTATGATTATTTCAGCATTTAAAAAAAGGCCACTTTCCATACAGGCAAATGGAAAGGAAACCACCCGTCTGTCACGTTTCGTCCTCTAGATGTGGTCTGGGACCGTCACCAATGCCTCCGCAGGTTCTCTGTCCACGTCCACGTTCTGACAGACAGAGAGACGCTCATTTATGACAGATATATTGTTAATATAATATACAGACTGTCACCATCAGCCAATAGGATTCATAAAGTACATTCTAAACGTTGACAGTTGTTTTATTTGCTTATTATCATTTGACTGTGTTTATGTTGTCACTTGCCTCTGGTCTGTCTCTGTGTGTGTTGACAGCTTCAATTTTGAGGAAGACAGATTCCACTTTACAACCTGAGAGAAAAGACGGAGGCAGAGAAAGAGGTTAGGATGAATTTAAATCCGAAAATCAAGAGATAATGGATAGTGGGGAACTGAGAAACGGAGAGACGCTGACCGTATGCGACTGGGGTGAGTTTCAGCACCGTGTGGAGGGGACACTTCAGGTACGGCAGCTCATCTGACACAGAGAACAGATTATGATTAAGCATCGGGAGCCTGTGAGTACATTGACAATTTCTGAGCGATCTTAATGTAAGCGCATATAGAAAATCTCTCTGACCAGCACTCTTGTCCAGGAAGTAGGCCAGCAGACATCTCATAACCGCCTGGTGACAGATGACTAGAACGTTCTCCTGTCTCTCCAGCTCCATGATAACCGGCTCCAGACGCTGGACAAGATCCTCATACGACTGGTATGGGACATGTGAAAAAGACGTTATTGTTTTATCTCTCACATTTACAGACAAACCAATTGACAAGCAACCATTTTGACAGTTCTCATTGTACTCATTGCCAACAGAATCACCATTATTGAAGATAATTGATGATTGATGCAAAGAAGTGATGATCAGTGTGTGTTTGATAAGTCACTCTTACAATTAAAGGCTACCCTGCCGTGCTTTATCCTTCATTTGTCTTCATCTTCAAATTCAACCTTATCAAGCTTTTCCTTCCTCACCTCTCCTTTAGGGTAGCGGTAGCGGTACTTGTCTTGGTCCCTCAGCGCAAACTCCTCTGGGTAATTCTCCTGAATCTCCTCATACATCATCTCCTCACAAACCCCCTGGGACAGCCCAGACAAAACACATCAAAGGGTCAAAAACACACAACCCTATTCCTCTGACAAGCCACTTTCTTTCATTCATGCAGTGTTCCACCCAACACACAAGATACACACACACAAACACATTCACCACACTCACAGCATCGATCTCATTGAGGGCCTTCCACTGTTCATACGGGACTCCTAGAGCCTCTGCAGTCTGGATGGTCCTCTTCATGTGGCTGGTCCACACCTTCAGGTCGCTGATACACTGCCCACGCATATACACACCCATCGCACTGGCAAACTGACAAGAGAGGACCATGTTAAAGCACAGGAAGGAGCAGTGTAACAGCAGTGTAACAGGCTTAACTACACACAGACTCCTCACTTTGTTTCCACGGGGCGACAGGCCGGAGTCTCCCCCGATGCGGCCCACCAGGTTGAGTTCACTCTCTCCGTGGCGGCTCAGGTAGATGGAGCGCGGTGTGACGTGGATGTTCATGAGGTAGTAGACGATCCTGCTCTGGATGTGGTCCTGGACCCGGTTCACCAGGTATCTACTGCCCACATTAAAGATCTTTATGTACGACAAGTTCCTGTGGGAAAATGGGAAATAGCAAGAAAATGTAAATATATGATACCGACACCACAACAGTGTATTTGATGATTTTGCATGGATCTCTTCACTCGTCTGTTGTGTTGTAGGTATGAGGCAGAAACTAATTGTTTAGCATCAGGGGCTTTGGATTATAAATGTTCCCTCTGGCTGCCAATGTTGGAAGTCGCTGCTCATGATGACATAAGGAGCATGCACGTCGTCCCATCTGAACTATCATAGCTGGCAGAAGGCGTATGACTGCTTGTAGTCACCTGTCCTTGTCGTCATCCAGCGGGACGTAGGTCAGTTTGTAACACTCGATCCTTTTCAAGAAGTCAGCTACAGCCTCTTCCTTGTCACAGTCCACATAGTCAGGACTGCTCAGCTTCACTTGCTGTTTTGGGAAAGAGAAAGAAGGACGGAGGCGACAGCATTTAGCTTAAGAAACAAATATGAAACGAATGTCTCAAACGATGTCACGTGTTCCTTTTCCTTCCTACGTCTTATTTTGCAAAATAAATGTGTTCCCCTAATTGGATGGCACCAAATGGAACTTGAATGAATAGCCTGAATAATTGGATTAATTAACTGAAATGAACTGGGTTAACTCAGACGAGGCAGAAGGAGGATAATGGAGTGAAAGCAGCCGAAGAGGGAAACACGTGACCTGACAGAATGTGACTGGGGCTCTAATGTTTGTGATCGGTTCCATTTGTCACTGATTTCATAAATAAGAAGCATATTGTCTGTTTTGGCTTCAGGCTGTAGACTCGGCTCCCTTACTTTAATATTCTCCGCAATGATTTCAGGATCGTCACACACCGACTCGATGAAGAAAACCTGCGCAGGAGGAAAAAGGGGGAAAAGTTATACCAGAATTTAAGTTTAAATGTTTGGATTGTATTTGTAAAAACGCAGGAAAACCAACAAACCTTGTAACCGTTGTCCTTGGCGAAGTTGAGGATGACCTCTCGGCGCTCTGTGGTGGTGTTAGTGGCGTCAAAAACCTTACAGAATAAATGAGGACAAGTGAGTTCAGAACTTTAAATTAAGGGAGAAAATTAGATCAGGTTGCTAATAAATTAGTCAGAGAACAGTCCAAGTGTGTGTGTATGCCTCTTCTTGGCTATCAGGTTCCACATTTGTACATGTATATGGGAAGAAGAAATCTAAAACATATAATCATTTATACTCACCACCACCTGCCCCTGCTCCCTGTTGAAGTACTCACACACATCTTTCAGAGCCGCAATGGCACAAGCCCTGTGCAGAGAAACAGCAGAGTCACACAAAGTACTACGGAACAAGCTTCAGACACAAATGTTCTGCGTTTGTTTTCCCCTCGGCTTGTGTGTGTCTGTGTTGTGGAGAGGCAGGTTGTGGAACGTTATAGTATGGTTGAGGCGTATCTGGATCACAGAGACACAACCATTCTGGCTGCTTTCCCTGTGTTAACACCCAGTTGCCAATTGATGCTAACAGATGAGCTGCAAACCAAGGAGTCTGTTTGAAAAGTCAAATGTAGATATAAATGTTCTCCCTGAGTGCTTTCTTGTTTAGAATATACAGTATGTCACAAACATCACAAGTTGGACAGCTGAAGGTTCATACTTGCGTATCTTCATGGCCTCCATATTGTCGGCACTGAAGAACTCATAGCTGTTGTAGGAACGTGTGGCGTCTCTCCTGTACTGTCCAACATTGAACACTGACAGAAACAGGAAGGAAGTGATGATGCCGATGTTTTTTTCATTTTTTCATAAACTGTCTCATTGAGTATGCATTTTACAGAATATGTCAGAGTCCAGTGGTTAAGTTCTAAAGGTCTAAGATCTTTAACAACAATAATAACAATAATAATACTACCACCTTCCTTCCTTCTTTCTATCTATCTCTCTCCTTCCCTTCCCCCTCTTTCTGTATAAAAAAGGATCTTCAAAATATCCTAGAACTGTATGCGCACTGTCATGTAAAATGTTTGCATTAATAAAAACAAATAGTAAAAAAAGAAAGAATAAAAGATTTAGCTGTGGACAAAATAATAACAATATACTGCAGTCCTGTCTACTCTGAAGGCTCCACTATACTTCATACTAGAGGGTCTTGACCTGTGGAAAACCTACAACCTACTCAAACTACACATGCAGAAACAGAGACCAGACCCACATAGGACCGTCAGAACCTGTCCAGTACATGTACTTATTCATGTATAACATGAATAATGCTGATGACCTACAGTGAGTTGATGAACTTCTACCACATGTGAGCGTGATGTCAGGTTTCTGTGTGTGTGTGTGTGTGTGTGTGTGTGTCAGTGTGAAATCTGAGTCTCAGTATCACTCTGTAATTGGGAAGTTGATACCTTTGGTGGGAACCCCGATCCAGTTGAGGTATCTGGTGAGTTTTTTAGAGATGTAGGTTTTGCCTCTGGCTGGGAGTCCCACCATCACTATCATGGTGGGGGAGTTGGTGAACTGTGGCACCGACGCTAAAACACACAAACAGAGAGAGTGAGTAAAGTATTTAGTCATGACTTCTTAAGAAAGGAGAACTTCCCTTCGGTACTGATGGCAGCAGACGGCAGGCGATTCTATATAATCCTAACCTGGATCTGTGGCAAGGCACTAATTAGGAGTCTGACAGCGTTTTGTATGGAAGACAGATTTAAAAGCTGTGACCAACATAAAGCTTTACAGGAACAGAAAAGGGAGAAGTGAGCAGGGCATCAGAGTGCGATCCTAATGAATAACATACACTCATCTCATATCTGCAGTTGAATCAATGCTTTCATCTGCACAGTGTTAAATCACAAATTGCACAATGTTCATTCAGTCATTTGAACTTTCTATTCCAGCGATCACATTCCCATTGAGTCAGCAGCACTTTGTAATTGGAGGTTCCAGTGGGCAGATTGGTTGTGTCACTTCAGGGTTTGGTGTTTTTTTATCATCATTTCATCATCATTACATCATTTCCCAGGAAAGACAAACGGCAAACGTGGAAGACATAAGATAGACAAAAGATTTATAAAAAAAAGAAAAAGTTGAATCATCACAACAAAGCTGGCAACCGACAGAGGGAGAAGCTTTAAGTATGAGATGATTCTGAGGATTATCACACACACACACACACACTGACCATTGGGGTGAACGGCCTCTAGGTCCCTAGCAGAGGGACATTATGTGCTCAACAATCTTTCTGAAGCCAAATACGCTTAATTTGGTCACAATTTGGCAGCAGTTACAATATCATTTTAAAAACCTGACTGAGTTGAAAAACCTGCAGTGATAGAGTACATGCATGCATCAGCTTGTTAGACTGAGGGAGGAAGACAAGATGGTGTCCTTGTGGGAACATGTGTGTGTGTCTGTGTGTAGGAGTGTGTCTATGTGCGTGTACTTACAGCCTCTGCGACGGCTCAGCTTGCTGTTCATCCGGGGAACCCAGGTCTTCTCTAGAGGGGTTTGAGTAAGTGTAGTTTGCTTCTGTGACATGACTGTAACTGACAAGTGTGTGTGCACGCGTGTGTGTGTCTGTAGCCCAATGAATCCTTCCCTCTGTATGTGAGTGTGTGTGTGTCCGTTCAGGTGAGCAGTGATTTTGAACTTTCTTCATCATTTCGGAGTGGGAGGAGATTCAGTCATTTCTGTCAGGACGCCTGCTTGGTTTGTTGCGTGGAATGAACCTGTTTCCGATTGGACCAACCACCTGTCAGTCACATTATCTGTCTGTGATAATGCCATGAATAAGGTTCTCCACCAATACAAAAGTAACATTTTGAAGGCGCTCTTTACCCGGGCACACAGGAAGGAGTGTAAGCGTGACAAACCAACGCTGGATGAGCGGCCTGGGACTTGGTGAGGACCAAACCGGACAGAGTATTTATATGAGTTTCTCAGAAGATATCTGATACACTGCCAAGAAACTGACCTGTGTGTGTGTGTGTGTGAGAGAGAGAGAGAGAGAGAGAGAGAGAGAGAGAGAGAGAGAGAGAGAGAGAGAGAGAACACCGAAAGAAATAAGAAGAGGACTACTTTATGTTTACTTTGTGGGTCATTAGTGGATGTTGTGTTTGTGGATACAGAGTATAAGAGTGAGTACAAGGACACACACACATCTGTTCAAATCATCATCAGGCTGTGGCCTCAGATGAACCATGTGCC